>NC_143224.1:7878787-8181818 GCF_030267445.1 Bombyx mandarina | reverse complement strand
CTAATATTTTTTACATCAATCACAATCCACATGTGGCTAATCGTTGTTTTAAATCGTCGTACCATTTAGCCTAAAATGACGTTATACAAGTATTAATGAGTTAACGTTATTATAACGTTATTAGATTTTTTGTTAATTGTTAAATTTTTTCAGAGGTCATCTCATGTTTTGGTATTACTTTAGTCATTGATTATGTACACACTTCAAATAAAGCTTATACATACAGACGAGAAGGAAACCAGGAATAGAGTTGTCAATATCGACGTACTTCCGGCAGCCGTCGCAATATGGTGCCCCGCTGATTGTTGTGAAAGAGACGTCAAATGGCGCCAATTAATGGATACCACACATTAGCTATTGATTTATTTTGTCATAGATTTGACCAATAAATTTTCTTGACCGTAACTCTCGATAGACATCAGTCTGGCTGTTGTTCATTTTTTATAAATTACGAGAGTTTTTGTAGAACTCGGGTAATAAATATGATATAAAAGAGTAGAATCCCCGTGTACATCGAAGAAAAGTAATAGTAATTGAAGAAATGATTCTATTATATTCAAAGAGTAGAATGGAAAATATAAAAAGACAAGTAACAAGATAAACCAGAGATTTTTAGAATTATCTTCTATCTGTTTGTTTGTTCGGGCACTTCTCCGGAATCTCGGAACGGATTACCAGTTATTTCTCACAGATAGACCGAGTTGAATTTCGAGTAGAATATAGGAATTATTTTACAAAAATCTGGTGTTGCAAAAAATGCCTATTAGCACATAAAGATTTTTGAAATTTAGTTCTCTGCTTTTGATGTTACGAAAGAAACTTTGTCTATTGTGTTTTCACGCCCAAAGCATTGAATTGCTGTATACGAAAATCTGTATGGAAATAGTTGGAACCCTAGGAACATATATGCTACTTTTCAGCCTTATTCTAAGAATTCCCTCGTCTATAAAGTGTAGTGATCACAAGCGAAGCTGTGAGCGGAAGGATAGTTGTAAAAATGGTCTTAATTTACTGCCAAGTATAAAAATTAAATTCAACTCACAATAAAAATCAGAATGTATTAAAATTTAGTAACAAAACTAAATATGCGTAACTCTATTATGAATATTCCCATGTTATGTTATGCCTCTCACACTAGTACCTAAGTCATATATCAATTCTCATAAACACATAATGTACTCTAACTCTTAGTTCTTAAGTTCTAAATCATTGTTACTATATAACATACTTATTTCCTCATGTTACTAAATCATATGTATATTGTTTACTTTACATCAGATCTTCATTTGGAATTAGAACATTAGTTAATATTGTATTTCTTTCACATCTGTAAAATTCCGTCATTTACTAATTGTGTCCTTACGGATTCTAAATATGTTTACCAATACGGTTCATAGTCTAAATGACTCATTTACTAATTGTTTAGTAAATACTATTCATGTATAAATTCTCTTTCTCCTTGAAACTTAGGAGTTCGTCATCAATCTTCAAGCTCATAACATCGTAACTCTGTCCGTGTAACATCAGATTTTTGTAAAGGATAAATAAATTCAGTGTATATTAAAATAAAGTTTTTTTTAAAACTACAAAACCGCTCACCGCGTAACAAATTTGGCGCAGTCGGTAGGATTCCGCATAGAAATATCGCCAAGACGAAGTTTTAACGTGCATCACCGCATCGCGACGGAACTCACATCGCCAAGCAACAGCAGCAGCAGCAACTACGGGACACACATCGCCCAGCAGCAGCCAGCAACCGCAAGACGACGTGAATCAAGCACGGTAGCTGAAGGCTTTTGAAATAACTTCGCCGAACAGACGAGAGCCCACATGCAGAATCTAATTTTAATTGTACTGTGGTAAGTGGTTTTTATATGCTCTGAATTCATCCTTAATCCTTAATCTGTTACACAATCCTAAATCTTTTTCCTAAATCATATATATTGAACAAAATCTTAAATCAAATCTTAAATCTTAAATCATTATAAATCAAATCAAATTCGCGACTTTTGGTAGATTTTTTTTTTTCATTATTTCTTAAATCATATATTTTCTTAAATCAAGCCATTCATAATGTTTAGCGTAGAAAACAAAAATATGGCTTTAGAAATTACGATTGCTACACTCTTACAATTAATTCCAGAATTTAATACATCATCTCCTAGCCAAGTGTATCGATTTATCAGATCGTGCGACTCCGCGTTTAGTTTAGCTTCTGTTCAACAACAAATGGTTCTTTTAATATACGCGTTGAATAAAATCACTGGGCCAAGTTCATCAGACGTTCATGCCAAACAGTTTTCAACATGGTCTGACTTAAAATGCTTCCTAATACAAAAGTTTTCTCAAACTAAAACGTTAGGACATCTTATGTTAGAACTACAATCCATGTTCCAACAATCAAAAGAAACTGTTACTGAATATTTTCTTCGCGTGAATCTTTGTCGAAGTAAAATAATCGAAAAACTGTGTATCGAATATAACGATGACACCCTAGAAGGACGTAAAATTACTGCTGAGGAAACAGCTCTCAATGTTTTTATTAACGGCTTAAACTCTGACATAGGCGTAATGCTTAGAACCAGAGATTTCAACAATCTAACTGACGCCGGAAATTTTGCTATACAGGAAGAGAAAATTCGAAATATGAACAGTGCTAGACAAAAACTTTTTAATATGAACCCTAGCACAGTTCCATATCAAAATCATGGTCAATCCAGACATATTCGAACTCCACAACCAAACTCTGGCAACCATAATGTTTCAACTCCCTTAAAATCATGTAACTATTGCAAGAAGCCTGGTCATTTAATTCAAGAATGTCGTAAGAGACAATATAATCAAAGAAATAAACATGATCACAACTCAATCAAAATTAATAATTTAAACTCGCAGGCGGCCGAGCTCACGGGCACTGCTTCGGAAACCGCGAATATTTAAAGCCCAATATTAGATCTAACGACGTTCTGAATCAATCTAACAAACACAATAAGCAAAAAGCTTTAAACTATAAAAATCAAATTCAGGTCACAGAAAATAATGTTGTTAATTCAGTTCATCGGGAACAAACAGCTATTTTCACCCCTCAGTTCGAGAACAGTAACTCACATAGTTCAGCAGTCTATCGGAGACAACTTAGTGACGTTGCGACTCAAACCGAAGACAGTGACTTCGAGATCTTTGTAGACCCTAAAGCTTTTTCAACTCAAAAATCATCAGAACCTCTTGACAAAATCACAAAATCAAATTCTAAATCGAGTTCTAAACGAAATTCAAAATCAAATTCTAATTCTAAATCAAAAACTAAATCTAATTCTAAATCGAATCCTAAATCTAACGAAATCATTAATTTGAATTCACAGTCAAAATCGACTTCTAGCTCTGAAAAACAATCTAATATAGAAACTTACAAAATATCATCATTCAATGTACCACCAGAAAATCTACTTTATTGTAAGTTTCACATCGAAGGACAACCAGTAACCCTTCTTATCGACACAGGCGCTGCTATTTCTGTTATTAATAGAAACAAAATAGGTACAGCCCCTCTAGATGAATCGAACATCGTGTCTATTGTGGGAATATCTGGAACTAACTCTACCATTCGTAGTTTTGGTACAGCACAACTGTCCCTCGATAATCTATCAAAATTCAAATTTCACGTTGCTAACTTAAATATCAGTGTAGATGGTATTTTAGGTAACGATTTTATGAACAAATTCAATGCTACAATTTATGTTCAATCTAAGACCATGCGTCTTAAAGACAAAAATTACAAGTTAACAACTCTCGGTGATACAGATGAGTCACCGTCGGATTGTAAACAAGTTCTAGGAAAGCGATCTGAAACTGTCATAGCTTGTTTTACAAAAGACATATGTAATGGTAACGCGTTCGTCGAAAAACAATCCCTAGACAAAGAGTTGACCATACCGAATGCACTTATCTCAGTTTCCAATGGAAGATTCCTCATAACTTGTGTCAACTCAAGGGACCGTGATAAGACGATCACATCATTACCATTAGTAGAAACTAAATCGTTATCATTAATTTAATAACTCAAATAATGCTAATTCACAAATAAACTTCACAAACTCATTAAATAATGGCGTCCACGATAAACGAGATAAAGTTCGTCAACTCGTGAGAACTGACCATTTAAATAACGAAGAACTAAATTCTCTAGACAAAATTATTTCAAAATTTTCAGATATCTTTTATTTAGAAGACGAACCTCTGTCTTTTAGTAACAATACAAAACATTCAATTCCTACTACTTCTGACATTCCGATTAACACCAAAACGTATAGGTTTCCTTTTGTTCATCAAAAAGAGGTAAAATCTCAAGTTGAAAAAATGCTAGACCAAAAAATTATTCAACCTAGTTCATCTCCTTGGAGTAGCCCCATTTGGGTTGTCCCTAAAAAGTCTGACGCTTCTGGAAAACAGAAATGGCGTGTAGTTATAGACTACAGGAAATTAAACGAAATCACTATTGGAGATAGTTACCCTTTGCCAAACATCACCGATATCCTAGACAAGTTAGGTCATTCTATTTATTTTACTACCCTAGATTTAGCATCAGGTTTTCACCAAATTGAACTTGATGAAAAGGATATTCCTAAGACAGCATTCAGTACTCCTTATGGTCACTATGAATTTTTAAGAATGCCCTTTGGACTCAAAAATGCTCCAGCTACTTTCCAACGCGCTATGGATAGCGTTCTGTACGGATTGCAGGGAGAGCGTTGTTTTGTGTACTTAGATGATATAGTCGTTTTTGCTTCTAGTCTTCAGGAACATGAACAAAAACTAACTGAAGTCTTAGAACGACTCCGTAAATATGGTCTCAAAATTCAACCCGACAAGTGTGAATTTATGCGCAAAGAAGTTGCCTATCTAGGTCATATCATCACAAATCAAGGCGTGAAACCAAATCCAGAAAAGGTTTCAGCAGTTAAAAACTTTCCTATCCCCAAATCGTGTAAAGATATAAAATCATTCCTAGGTCTCGCAGGATACTATCGTAGATTTATACCTAACTTTAGCAAAATCACTAAACCTTTAACGAGCTTACTCAAGAAAGATGCTCCATTTATATGGAGTAAAGATCAACAGTCGGCATTCGATAAATGTAAAGAAATTTTAACCATGACTCCAATTCTTCAATACCCCGATTTCAACAAAGATTTCGTGTTAACCACCGATGCATCGTTACATGCTATTGGTGCTATCCTCTCACAAGGAGATATTGGCAAAGATTTGCCAATCGCATATGCCTCACGTACTTTAAATAAAGCCGAGTCTAATTATTCAACTATCGAAAGAGAGTTGCTTGCCATAGTGTGGGCAGTTAAGCATTTCAGACCTTATCTCTTCGGAAGAAGATTCAAAATCGTTACTGACCACAAACCTCTGACGTGATTATTTTCAATCAAAGATCCAGGCAGTCGTCTCGTAAGATGGCGTCTCAAGCTCGAAGAATACGAGTACGAGATAGTTTATAAAGCAGGAAAAATGAATACTAATGCGGACGCTCTGTCTCGTCCAGCTATTATGAACTCTAACGTTATAGATTTAAGTCAAGATGATCAAGACGATTATCTACAAATAAATTTTGAACATTACAAATCCTTAGATCGTACCAATATAAATACTTCTTTTACTAAAATGTCTCCAGATCAATTGTTAGATGTTAAGCACAAAAATATATTTATTCCTATGTCATGTGAACTGCCTTCACAAAATAATCTATTTCATGAAGCTATCAGTTTATGTTCACAAACTGAATCATTTTTAGAAAATCAAAAATCTCTATACGAAGTACATTTGTTAAATTCAAATCATAATCAAAATTTATTCTTTACATGCACTAGACCCAGACACTTCGACCCTTGGGATTCTGAAAGTTATTTTAAATCTCTTCTCTCATGTCTCCAAAAACATGAAATTGATACATTGTACGTTCCAGATCTTAAAAATGATAATACGTGTAAACTAGAAATCAACGAACAACTTTATATATCTTCATACATCGCTGAATCATACAATTGTAAAATTATAATTTGTGAAAATAAAATATCTTATCCTAAACCCGAAGAAATTCTTAATATTCTAAAAACCTATCACGATGAACCTCTATCAGGACATCGTGGAATCTTAGAAACAACCAGGAAAATTCGTGATGAATATTTCTGGAAAGGAATGACAAACGACATTAAAGAATACATAGAATCATGCGTCGTTTGCCAACGAAATAAAATTCAACGTAAGTCTTTTAAAGCACCTATGGTCATAACCTCTCAATCTACTGAACCATTTGAGCGTATATCAATGGATTTAGTCTCATATTCAGAAATTAGTGATAATAATAATAAATATGTCATAACGTTGCAAGACGATCTCACAAGATTTGTTCAAGCATATCCTATTCCTGACAAAGAAGCAGTCACTATTGCTAAACAAATCTTACATTTCTGCCAACACTTCGGTGTTCCAAAGCGTTTTCATTCGGACCAAGGTACCGAATTTACCAATAACGTTCTTAAACAACTAACAAAATTTCTCGGATGTAATCACACATTCAATACAGCATATCATCCTCAAACAAATGGCGCTCTCGAACGATTCCATGCGACTCTTCGAGATCATATACGCATGTATTGCAATCGTCGTCATAAAAATTGGGATCAAATCATCCCTCTCGCTATTTTATGTCATAATACCTCAGTTAACTCTTCCACGGGTTATACTCCTCATGAACTCTTATTTGGTTTTAAGCCTCGTCCATTCTACTCTCTAAAACCAATCTCTGATTACACAGCTTGCGATTATTTAAAAGACTTAAACGAACGTTTAAAGGTCTCTAGAGAAACCGCTTTACAAAATCTAGAAAAGATGAAAGAAAAAGCGAAAGAACGCTATGACAATCAAATTAAGAATTCTGTAGAATATAAAATAGGTCATAAAGTTATGCTAAAAGTTCCTAATCCTAACAATCTAGATCCTAAATGGGAAGGCCCATATGAAATAGTTCGCGTTGGCTTCAATGAAAATTTCCTAATTAAAAAGGGTGGAAAAACCCAATTAGTTCACTCAAATCGTCTTAGACCTTATCCTAATAACGATAATTCATCCTAAATTCTAATATTTCAAAATTCATTCATTTATGTTAAAATTATAGTATACTATATTTCATATTCTATTTTTAAGTTAGAAATATTTCTTTACAGGATAGGCCAATTTACAGCCATCCAAAATACAAATTATTTTATACAATCCCTACCAAATCCTTATATTAGTTTTATTATTTGTTCGATTTCTAAAATGTTTATATACCTACACATTTACAAAATTTACAAATTTATTCAACATTCTATACAAAATCGTTATAATCGAAAACCGACTTTCGGAATTAAACCTTTACTTAGGCAAAAATTCACGAATCAAACGAGAATTGTTTGATGGCCTTAGCTCTGTTCTGAAATGGTTAATCGGTACACCTGATGCACAGGATGCTGAACATTATAATGAATGCATCAATTCTTTAGAAAAACGAGAATTAGATGTAATGAATCTAATGCAAAAACAATTACAAATTACATCTTCTACAATTAAAAACTTTAATGAATCTATATTCAAAATCACATACGACCAACAAATTATCAATGAAAATATTAATCGTCTAAACGAGTATATTAACACTACAAAGAATACTGTATTCGATATTAAAATAAGTGAAGAAATTTCCACAATTTCCCTGCAAATTCTAGAATTAGTAACTAACTTAGAAAACGATATAAACGATTGTCTAACTAGTATTCTTTTTGCTAAATCAAATACTGTTCACCCATCGATAATTTCTCTCAAGCGTCTTTACGAAGAGCTTCTATTGTCAAATCATGTTAGAACAAATAAACGCTTAGTCACATCCGTAACATTAGATAATATTCATACCTTATTAGATTCTTCTACCTTATCAGCTTATGTTTACTCAAATCGCCTCGTATACATCTTAGAATTTCCCTTAGTTACAAACGATAATTTTAAATTATATCATATTTATTCAATCCCTGTACAACATCATAATTCCTCATATCACTCCACCATCCTACCAGAGCATATATTCTTAGCCACTAATCAAAATCAAGAAAAGTATATTTCTACAAGTTCGTTGGAAAACTGCAACAATTTCGCATCAAGACAACGGTTATGCAAAAATATGGTCGTCTATGAATCTACTTCAAGACCAATATGTGAACTTGAAGTCCTGCTAACAAAATCAAAATCAATTCCTAAATCATGCACTGTCACATCATTTCCTGCGGAAATAGCAACGTTTCAACAGTTAAAAAGTAATAAATGGCTCTACGTATTAAGCACAGAAACTCAATGTGTAATTCAATGTAATGGTGAAGTGTCGAACCACAAACTCTATGGATCAGGAATCATAACGCTGCCAGCATCTTGCAAGCTCCATACTGGCTACAGCACGCTCACAGCATTTAAATCATCAAATGAAAACATCACATATCCAATCGTCACACCGGATATAACAACTGACGATTGTTTCCAAGAATTAAAAAATGTTGAAATACCACATCTAATTCCAATTCCAATCAATGAGATCCCGTTGGACTCATTACAACAAATCAAGCACCATATTGACAAATATTCAGAGGAAATTAAGAAAATCAAAACACAAAATTTCATGAAGAAACATGAATCAAGTTTTTCATGGATCTATTTCTCGATCGGAATCACAATGCTTACATACATCTTATACAAAGTCTTCAAGAATTTTCCATGTTCATTTGCGACCCGAAGAAGGTCAAATAGCGGATGTATCCAGATTTTCAACAATTGCTTTGATAATTCTTCAAGAAGAAGAAATACACAAATTTCAATTCCAATGACCAACATCGGTCATCCTACATCGTGCATCTCCGAAGACGAAGATGACATCGAAAATCCAGAAAATCCTAATTCTCAAAGTTCGAGCACCAACGCTCAACCTTTGTTTTAAGGGGGGAGGTGTTATGTTATGCCCCTCACACTAGTACCTAAGTCATATATCAATTCTCATAAACACATAATGTACTCTAACTCTTAGTTCTTAAGTTCTAAATCATTGTTACTATATAACATACTTATTTCCTCATGTTACTAAATCATATGTATATTGTTTACTTTACATCAGATCTTCATTTGGAATTAGAACATTAGTTAATATTGTATTTCTTTCACATCTGTAAAATTCCGTCATTTACTAATTGTGTCCTTACGGATTCTAAATATGTTTACCAATACGGTTCATAGTCTAAATGACTCATTTACTAATTGTTTAGTAAATACTATTCATGTATAAATTCTCTTTCTCCTTGAAACTTAGGAGTTCGTCATGAATCTTCAAGCTCATAACATCGTAACTCTGTCCGTGTAACATCAGATTTTTGTAAAGGATAAATAAATTCAGTGTATATTAAAATAAAGTTTTTTTTAAAACTACAAAACCGCTCACCGCGTAACACCCATTTTTGGAATTCCAAAAAAAAATTTAAGTATTTTTTTTTAAAGCAGTGGGTGTTAAAAGTGCTTTTCACATAAAAGTCCCTAATGAAAAAGCGTTGTTGAGTCAACGCGACCAATCTGATATTTCAGTATCGCGCAGGATAATCCACCTAAACAGTATTTAACAAGTAGTCCATTGAGGCGACGCATTTATCTGTGAAGCGACCACCGGCACCGGAGTGAGTCAGCACCCGCTAATGGTCACTTTGGCTCGGGTCCACGGTGATTAATTACTTTTATCACGACCCAAGCTGATGGGAAGCCATGGTTACTTTAGACAGCGTAGCTGTTGTGCTGTTCAAAATAGCTGTGATTAAGTTATGATTAATTTCGGCGTTTTGTACTTTGGGTATTCAATACTTCCATTGTCTGTCTACGGAATGTTTTTTCTGCTAATTCTGTATTACCATCGTAATATGATTATCATAAAATTAAATCGCTTTTTCGTTGTTTTTCACAGGTCGTAAATATAATTTAGTTGTGTCAAGTATTCGCTAAATATTTACGGCTTAGTCTTTACGGTTCAGTCTTTAAGTAACGAGCGAGACTAAGCCGTAAAAATCCTACCTTTTTTTCATTATGGAATTGCCCATCAGGCATTGCCAGTTAACGGCAGTTACCTAATTTGCGGTAGGCAGCGGCTTGGCTCTGCCCCTGGCATTGCTGAAGTCCATGGGCGACGGTAACCACTCACCGTTAGGTGGGCCGTATGTCCGTCTGCCTACAAGGGCAATAAAAAAAAAAAAACCGTGAGTACTCGTGAGCACTTTTGATATTAAGTTCAAATTACTTTAGATTGCAAACACGTATATACTTTTATATCGGTATTAAATGAATCTCAACCTACGACTACCTAAGTGACAAACACACACACGAGTTTAACGTTTTTGTTTCTTGTACTATCTTAACCATTTAAAATAGATTTCTGTTCGCAGGTTCTCCCTCTTTATACCGCGTAAGCTGAGTGAGCCCCATGCTCTGGAGTGAGATAAAATGTTCAAACTATTTTCACACTGAATTTCATTAAAATCGGTTCAATAGTTTGATCGCGAGAACAACAGAGTAAATTTCGTATTGGTACAATTCATAATTAAATCAGTATGGATTAGGGAGTATTAAATTCACGAATATAAAACTTCAAATAAATCAACAAAACTGCTCATTGAAAAATATACAAAAGAAACGACTTAAATAAATTGTTAAGTTTTTTCGGAATAATAAAATGGCGAATTAATTCATTTTCCGCGGGGGGTCTCCTTCCTGACACAAACAGACTGGACATCGTGGCATACGTAATAAAAAGATCGCCTTTTTACAAAACGAACCATTCCTACAGAAAAATCGTCCTAATTTATACTCCCTGTCGTTGGTTTTTTATTAATCTCAACAAGAACTTCTCAGCAAGAACAGAAACTCATACTCAGACATCTTTTATATTAAAAAAATCGATAATCTGCAATCCTTTTCAATTCTTTGAATTTCGGAAGCTCGTGGAGGGCCTTGCATAGGAGAAGCAAGGCGATGTTAATTCTTATAATTGCCTTCTTTATGTGTGTTGAGACCGGAAAGAAGACCCACGTCAAGGCATCGCGCCTTCAATAAGGATTTGTAGTGGCAAAATGATTTAGGAATATTTATGTGTTGCCATTTAAAGGAGCATTATCCGCTGCAGACACTCTGTCGCCAAATTTTTGTAAACCATTTATGTTCTGTGATTTGAGTTTTATTCATTAAAGTTATTCATGACTACTGCAGTAGTTTTTCAAAATGTACATAATACAATTCTGATTCGCAACTAGTAGATGTTGTTTTGATATGAATTGATTTTATCTTTTAATTTTAAGTGCCTGCTTTTATACAACACAATGACGATAATGGTGCGTGATAACAATAAATTACTATCAGTTTGTATTGTTTGATAATTATAATCGCAATTATTTGTAATTGGCAATCGGTACTAATTTGATTGTTACTCATTTTATGTCAACAGATTATATTATTATGTACTTTAAAGATAAAAGGTAAATCCATAAATACCTACTTCAAGAAAGTTGAAAAATAAAATAGGTTATTGCAGTAGTCTCAATTAAAATATATATTTAATGTGTATAGGAAACTTATACAATATCAATTGCCTAATAAGGTTGGCAATATTATAATTTAACGTTTTTTGTATTGAATTCATCAAACTTATATTTGGCTGTCAGTAGCTATTACCATGTCTTACTTTAAGTGTCGCTGGGACTTTACATACCCGATCCTGTGGATCGAATGGTAAACAGTCCATTTCCCCCTAAAAACGTCATTACGGATCCTCCTGATTCATTTACGGTGCTTTTGGGTACCTCAAGCACCGGTCACCGTCCTCGCCGAACCCGTCGCTTGCGACGAAGGGCTCGGCGAGCAAATTAACCCATAGACACAGACCACTGAGTTTCTCGCCGGATCTTCTCTGTAGGTTGCATTTCCGATCCGGTGATTCTGATAGATCTTGCGAAGCACTGCTCCTGTTAGGGCCAGTGTTAGTAACACTTCCGGTTTGAGTCCCGAGAGCTCACCTACACGCTAGGGTAACGCTGATATAGCCTCTCAAGGCTTTCAGCATAGGTAGGAGAAAAAGGTTGGGACTCTTTCTGTATTTCTCTCTTTCTGTATATCTAGCACTGATTATATTATATTTCAAATAACATAGCATTTTCAGAAGACTTCTTAACAACGGTTTTAAATGATGTTTAAATCGTACATGACATCGAATTATCTAGCGATTCTCCTGAGGCGTTCATTCGTATTATTTATTTGGCGGATTACAATGCTGAATTTTGCTATTGACATGTGTTGGTTACGGTGTCTTGTTTGTATTTGAATTCGGTTTTATGCAACGGCTCGGGAGCGTAAAATTGATTTCACTTAACACAGAAGGCGGAAGGTTCGTCGATCAAATCCTTTTTTTTTTGTTCAGAAGTCGCCATTCATAAAATTTTACAACTACACGTACTACGGAGTAATCTTCAGATGCAGGTAGAATATTTTTATGAATGAAATTTCGCATTTCGTGTCCATTGTGGTCTTTACTTTTGTGTGCGTCTTGTTGCTAATTTAAGAATCTTTTTATTTTTAAATTATTAACTGAAATGCATTATATTTAACATGAGCACTTTTGAAATTACCAAACGAAATTTACCTTGACGATGTGACAGAAAATGTTTTCGTACACCTGTAGGTAAGTGTTTTGTGTTTGTTTTTTTTATTAATTAAATTGGGCAGATCTACTCACGACTTATCCGGTGTTAAGTTGTTTTATGACATCCTTATCTGTGTGCTATATTTTTAACGATCTTGATAGCGTAAAAGTTAACTTATGCAGTTGGAACAGCGCCCCGAACCGAAAACGTAGGCAAACGTTCCAACTCCTACAAAATTGAGTTAAATTTTACGTTATTGGGAGCGTTAAAAAACTCGCACTAAGCATACTGAATACGGCTTGAGACATTAGGTGGAAGTACCTAATGCAAATCGCCTATACCAGGGGTGGCCAACCGGTAGATCGCGCCTATTCGTTCAGTCGATCGTGGCAAGACAAAAAAATATAAATACATAGAACAGACTGCGCAACGTAATCACTAGTTGCTGCACGCATCATCTTCATCTTGTATCATTTGTTAACGACCATTACGTCACATTATTTATCCTCTCTTCCAAACAATAGTTCTCTTTTAATACATAATTTCAGCTTTATGTTAATCTTTTCAATAAAAGAAAATATACTACTTATTTGAATACTGAACTAAATTGTTTTACTAAAGTTCAATAAAAGTCATTAGTAGATTGTAGAGTGTTACGTCAGTAAACAGTAGATCTTGGTTCTAATCAAGTTGGCCACCCCTGGCCTATACTATCTGATTCAGACTCGAACCAGGGTTGTTTTATGGTAGAAATGAACTTGATAGGCTCGCAATCTCATTGGTAATGAACAACTTGGCTGCGGCACCTTCACCTGGTGGGACGGCAGGTCGAAATGCATCGCAATCAATATTTCCATCAGTGCGTGGTAGGTCTCACGGCGCACCAGCACTAGGGTAGTTTAACATGTGATAACTTTGCTAAAGTATTACTGTATACAATTTATAGTATATATTGACCAGATCTCCGAGCAAACCAGCGGACCACTTAGCGCTGCACTACACCAGGCTACTGAGCGGAACCGATAGAGGCTGGCAGTCGACAAGCTGAAACGGAGTCACGATCCTCAGCAATGAGGGAGCGATGGAGAAGAAGAAGAAGCTGTCGGTGTCGAACTCTTACAAACACCTGAAATAATTGGTCCGCATTAGCGAGTGGGATAGGGAGGAGGGTTTTCTTCGTCCGCGTTAGCTGGAAATACCGTGGCGGGCCGACATAATAATGTCTGTTACGCAGTGAAGGTTTTTTATATCTTAAATTTTTTTTATTGCTTAGATGGGTGGACGAGCTCACAGCCCACCTGGTGTTAAGTGGTTACTGGAGCCCATAGACATTTACAACGTAAATGCGCCACCCACCTTGAGATATAAGTTCTAAGGTCTCAGTATAGTTACAACGACTGCCCCACCCTTCAAACCGAAACGCATTACTTCTTCAGTGCAGAAATAGGCAGGGTGGTGCTGCGGACTCACAAGAGGTTAGATTACGAAAAATACTGCACGACGTTATTCTTTCGTTATTGAAATCTATCGTGAAATAAGTACGTATTGGGTATCATCTGAGTACGTTTAAGAGCTTTCTGAATAACGAAAAATTGGAACCCGCCGGAGTTATCATTCAATACGACTATATCGAACGTCATAACTGTCATGTTTCCCGAAGGGATTTTCAGGAAAACTTCTCATATGAGTTAGTGTTTCATATTTAAATATTCTCTCAAAACATGTAACAATGAGTAATAATTGATAAAGCCAACTTTTATGACATTGATACAAATAAAATTTTCTTTTTTTTTCAAGTTCAAAATGAAAATTTGATAATAATTAATAATGTATCACAATCTGATTCTCTTTACATACAATATTCATCTAGTTCTTGGCAAGTGGAGTTCATTGATTTTAGTGGCTAGCTTTTGGTATGGCCGGTACTTTAAACAGAGGACATTTCAATGGACACCCATTTAGTACTGTTTAGAGAGTAAGTGCTTTGTAGAGTGTTTTCAATTGTACATAAAAAGTCAGGTACAATCCGGATGCGAATGTCCCTAGCTCTTCGTTCCCACGAGTGGACAGTTATCTCTGACAATGCTTTATGAAGTGACGAATTCAGCACTAAATTCCTTTTGTTTGTCTTCTTAAGAACAATGTCCGCCACGTGTTTTGGATTGGTTCGAAAAAATAACAATTGAGATGCTGGGAACAGATGTTAGAACTTGTTGTCTCTCGAGAATTGTTCTTATTGCTCATAATTTTGTAGTTTGTACGTAAATTCACGATTGAAAAGAGCATAATTGTTATTAATGAAGCTATTAATTTAATTAAAGATTTATTTAAGGACAACATGCTCGCGTAATTTCGGACGCGCAAACAATTGTCATCTACAAAGTTCATCCCGCTAAAATATGTAAAATGACACGTTCGAAGCTATTTAAATGAAAAAAATATTACAATGCATCACTGAAAAACAAAACTGAAATTAGGATACCTAAAAACCTACCTTCTCAAACACCGGTCACCGTCCTGACCGAACCCGAGGCTCGACGAGTAAATCGTATTGGCTGTAACCTCGACTATCTTATTGCTACTTCCCCATCAATCAGTCTATAGTAATGTGTCGTCTCTTTTTCGTACCTAACTTCCTCTAATCTTCTTCTAATTGTTGCCAACAGAGGACAACTGTTATAATAGCTCTGCATTAGTTAGTACCAATGTTCTATTTCAGCCGTGAATTAATCGTAGCTTTGTTATGAACCTTGAATGCCGCATTTATTACCTTCCTTATTACCCAACGATTGAATACTTTATATTTTTCGTAGAGGACAACCATAGAAACTCTAGATAGTTTCAGTGTTAAATAAACTGAAATGAAATGTGTTCTTCATATTTTTTTTTTTTTTTTCCTATTCTAGTAGCCTCGAGGGGTTATTCTATATTCACCGAACTAATAGGCGACCTCATGGGGCTCAAACCGGAGTGTTGCTAACATTGGCCCTAGCAAGAGTAGTGCTTCGCAGAATCTACCTCCGGATCGGAAACGCGACCCACTGAGAATATCCGGCGAGAAACTCAGTGGGTTAAATATATCATAAAAACTGTTCTGAATGTCAGAAGAACATGCTTAAATGCACAGATGGGTGCACAAGCTCGCGGTCTACGTTTCACTCATGGCCTCAGTCTGCGCGTAGTTGGAATATTTCATTGGGCTACCAACGATTCTTCTTTTTCTCGACCTTATCCCACTAGGAGGGGTCGGCACAGCGTATTTTTCTATTCCATTCCCGTCTATCAGCCGTCATCTCAATACTCACCCTTCTCTCTCTCATATCGTCATTCACACACTCCATCCACATCTTCTTCGGTCGACCTTTTCCCTCTCTACTTTGCACTACTATTTTCATACATCTCCTAGTCACATGCATCTTATCTTTACGCATCAAATGTCCATACCACGCTAACCGTTAGGCTACCAACGATTAGGCAGGGGAAAAAAGCCCACGTAGGTAATTGTTAAGTGTTTTCGGCGCACATAGACAATACATCTACCGTGAGACATGGGTACAAGCCTGAATTGTATAGTAAAATTTATTATATTAATTGAAACGTCGCAACTTGTTTAGTTATTCAAAATTTATAGTGATATACAAATATTATCAATACGATTTAAGGTTTATCTGAACCTATGAATCGTTCAATGTATTTATCACTGAATTCAAAAAAAATTAACAAATAAATTTCCACTCGTATCAAGGCCCAATGGTAATAGAATAATTTAATTACCTTGGCCTCATGTCCTGACCAGAATCACCGCGACTAAAATATTTCTTTTGGTTATTACTTTAGAATGCTATTAAATTTTTAACAATATTATTTTTGTATTTTGTGAAGTTCCTCGTTTTTGTACACATTAATTAACACAGATAATATTACGTATTCTAATCGAAAACATTTAAAGTCGGTAATAAAAACGAATTTTTTTGAAGAACAAGTTTATCAAAACTCACGAATATTGTCTTGTTAATTTTATTAAGACTAACTACACAAACTAACTAAGCAAAAACAATTATGGCTTTAGAATTGGAAACTAGATTAACAATATTGTAATGTTTTGTTTTGTAACAATTATTCTAGGAAGGAATTTAACATAGAGTATAATAACATTTAGGATAGCACATCCGTTCGGAAATGTCCGGTCCAATCTACATTGTAGTCTTTGCTACGGTGGAGATGACTCGCGGTCGCATGTTTACGGACACCCATCCATGAGAATTGATGAATGAATGAAATATGAACGGCCACCCATAGAGAATGCCATAAGTAGCCACTTACAACTCGGTATGTGTGGACGAAAATGGTGCGCTAACTATTTTAGCTATCGGGTCCGTATTTAACGAATAATAATTAACTATAGTCCTCATTAATAGAACAATAATAGGATTTTAAATAAAATATTATTATACGTTACATAATTTTGAATTTAGTTACAACAATCGCTAAGGATTCTACCAAATAAGCTAAAATATAGTTCCAATTTCTAAATTAAGTACAGTGACCATCAAATGTGTACTTCGTTTTCAAAGCCACATTAGTTATGAGTTTAGAGATATTTTTTCTGTTTCGACTTTTTTACATTCACAACAAACTTCAATTTCTTAAAATGATAAAATAATTGATTAATTATTATAAAATTAAAATATTTAATCAATTTTATTTGTTATTCCCATATAACTAATAAATATTATTAAAAAATAATGAAATAAAATTTTATGTTTTTCAATCTCGTTGTCATACGGTACATACATACCTACTATTTGAAAGGCGCCTTGAAACAAAAAATATACACAGACATTTTTAGTTCATTTCATTGAAACATCAATGTCATAATAGATTTGAACAAATAATATATAATCGTTTTCCGAACAAGCGACGGCGCACAGTGGGTCGATACTGTGATTTTAGTGACTTAGGGACCAACTTTGTTTTTTTATATATTTTTTTATGTAGATAGATAGAGCTCGTTAATCTCAATAATAATTGTTTTGGGCAAAAATTACAAAAACTTTATAGTTTGGTCAGAAAAATGTGTTTTGTGATTTTTTTGTATGGAGCGGGTCACATTAAATTAAATTCCTGCTAAGTACCGCGAGGTCCCGCTTTGAAACTTTATTTTCCTTATACCTTGTCTAGTCTACTATCATTTGATGCTATGAACATGTGCATAAAGTTGCAACTCTGCCAAATAAATGGATCGAAAAAAATTAATAAATACATAGAATAAAAACCTTTATATTTTTTTTCGTAAGTGCTTTTAAGTTAAATTTGATATGGATTAGTAAGTAAAAGCACGTAATGATACCCATAATTACATAATACCTAACAACAATACATTTAGTAGGTCTCTAATTATGCAATCTCTCTAAATATTATATATTTTGTTTCACCTTTCGATCTTTGGGTCAGAAGACGAAAGAAGATTGTGTAAAATATCCTCATTAGTCGACGTTCTACTTCTCATTCTTGAATAACATCTCTCTGTATATTTCCGAAAATCTTTATTGCGTGCTTCCGCTGCCTCTTCCGAGAGTTTACCTATACGAATGGCACCAAAGTTCTTCATTATTATATATCACTGCCATGTGCTAACAATTTATGGATACTGGAAGGCATATATAATACCAGGGATATACATTAACATACAATTCTGCAGTATATCTAAAAATTTCCGAAAATTTGGAAACGCGCTCTCCAGATGCAACAGAGTGAAGAATCACGTGAAGCCTCTCTATTAAATCTTTACGTATTCCTGTTATGCGGGCTGTTTCTTCTGCATCCCTGAAAAATCTTCTGGCAGTATTGCCATCATTGGTTGTTCCTACTCCTTGCTTGACAACATCTATAAGTAAACCGCATTCCTTTTTGAACGCTTGCTGTATAGCGCTCTTTCTGATTGATATTTTTTCTTTGTCATCCCCCCTTGCAACCCCATTTCTTGAAGTCCAAACGATAAGACGCAAACAAAAAAGTGTCATATAAAAAATAATCTCACAGGAAACTACATATGATGAAAAAATTGTGAAGTAATAAAATTATATTTACCGATATGAAGTAAGCACTCCATGCATCTTATCCAGGCATGTAAAGATGGCATTCCATACTGGAATATTTCTTCATTATTTTCTCTTTGATAAGCAAGTCACTCCAAAAAACTCTGACGGTTTTGCTTTGCAAATATCACAGACAGCAGAAAATGTTTCTGAAAAATATGAGGTTATTTTGCTGTCCATCATCATCATGTGCAATTGATGCTTAACTTCAACTTGTTTGATTTTTGATGGCTGAAGTCTTTCTATTTCTTCTGTTATGCTAGCTTTTATAATTGTCACTGTTGACTGCGTTTCTTTTGTAAATTTAAACATTATTGGACGGCAATAAAAAGTTGATGAGGTCGTTTTCCCAAACAATTGTTCCATCAAATTTCTGAAGCCTTATAGGAACTAGACTGACCATGAAAATAGATGAATCATCAAACTCTGTTTCAGTTTTTTGTTTATAATTACTTTGACCTGGGGCTCTATCAAAGCCTATTTGCTTATAAGCAGTAGCTCTCTTGCAGAGTCCAAATCCGAAGTAATCACATCTAAAAGCCTATATAGCGCCAAGCTTAGTAATGCTTGCATTTTAATAGCAGCTCCTTCTTTAGTAATAATTACCTCGTCTTTCCCTGGATAACATTTGGTCTTTTCTTGCTTAATTTTATATTAAGAAGGGTATAAATCAGACCCATTTTCACTTGCTGCTTCTCTTAGGTTTATATACTGCCACTTAATTTAAATGAAACTAATATTGCCTTATCGGGAGAATATGTACTACTTTTCACTTTACTTGTAATTAAATACTCATTAACTTTTTCTAGATCTTCGGGGTGATTTGACAAATGGTTCATTATTTCTCCTACATCTTCATTTCTAGTGTTTCTCAAACTAGTAATTGTAGTAGTTTTCATTTCATCCGGGGATAACGAAAGCGATTGGTAAATTTTTTCAATGCGTCTTCGTTTTTGCCTGGATCCCAATTCTTCAAAAGGTTTTCGAGGTGCAAAAATAAATGTCGAGGCTTCTGTAGTACATTTGAGGGTGGTACATATTCAACATCTTCAGTATTAGAAATCTCGAGCCTTTCATGTGCAGTGTTGATAGCTTCAGGTATCATTCCTTCAGGCCAGTTTATTGCACATTCTAACCAATCACATTTTTTTCTTATAAACTGTGCTAACATGCGACTACTTCGTTTCCATATTGCACTTATATTTGAACAAAATTGCGTACTGAATTTTTGGAGCTCAACATTTTTCTCTTCGGTCACGTTTATTTGATTTTTTAGGAATTAAAAGAGTTTTTTATTATCAGACAGCGACTGTAGTTGCTCTCTTAAAATCATAAATAATCCTAAATTGTTAACAAAATTATCAATTATAACGGAAACAGCAAGATCACAACGACAATCACGAGATGTTAGTAGTAGTACGAATAAACGAACACTAGTTAGTATATAATAAACATGGTCACTTTATACTTCCAGAGACAAACAAATGCTTACTATATTTTCTACTACCCAGTAATGGCTGCTTAACTAATTATCCTCATTAAATAATGTTAACTATCTTAATAATTAGAGAGATTGCTTAATTAGAGACCTACTAAATGTATTGTTGTTAGGTATTATGTAATTATGGGTATCATTACGTGCTTTTACTTACTAATCCATATCAAATTTAACTTAAAAGCACTTACGAAAAAAAATATAAAGGTTTTTATTCTATGTATTTATTAATTTTTTTCGATCCATTTATTTGGCAGAGTTGCAACTTTATGCACATGTTCATAGCATCAAATGATAGTAGACTAGACAAGGTATAAGGAAAATAAAGTTTCAAAGCGGGACCTCGCGGTACTTAGCAGGAATTTAATTTAATGTGACCCGCTCCATACAAAAAAATCACAAAACACATTTTTCTGACCAAACTATAAAGTTTTTGTAATTTTTGCCCAAAACAATTATTATTGAGATTAACGAGCTCTATCTATCTACATAAAAAAATATATAAAAAAACAAAGTTGGTCCCTAAGTCACTAAAATCATAGAATCGACCCACTGTGCGGCGTAGCACGCCAACATTTCTTTGACCTTATTTCATGACATTGTTCTAGATTTAAACTATCATGGCCAAATTATTTTTGTATTAAATCAGTTCCGTGTTCAACGCATCTAAGTCAGAACATTTGAAACAAAAATATTGAAATACGAACCACCGACTTGTATTAATTACATAATATCGTCTTTTTCAAACTAATATCAGCCATATATACGCAATAGTCAAAGGTTTCGACATTTTGATTATTATGACTAGTTTGTAAGGCAAATAAAAAAAAAGAAAAATTTCACACACAGCAGGCATATAAATGTCTTCTTGTTATGAAATTACAAATATTCTGGATTTCTTGCTCGTATTTTATATTACATTTATTGAGTAAATAAAATTAATGTTTGCATCTTTGTCCTCTACATGTTTCTAAGCCACTATGATAAATCGGTACTAACTTAAAACAAATAGAATCCTAAGCCGACGGGTAAGAAAATTTGGAGACGGGTAAGAGACATGTTAATACATATTTGTACATGTACTACATATTTTACTTGACGTAAAATGACTGACGAAATTTAAACGAAGAAAATTTTTAAGTCTTAATATTGCGATGATCTGAATTTTTCAAATGTGTTTATTGTACGTCAGTAATATGTCTAATTATTTTGAACTGAACGTCCAGCGTACAACACTTTCTTTCTATCCTTCCATTACAGATCTGTTGTGTTCATTTATCACGGAACTTTTAATTCCAGTTCACATTCAGCCATTGTGAACGGGCGTTATTCTGTAAACTGCGCTTACTATAAAACCACACTTTGTATAAAAATATGTGCTCGAGCATAAAGGTAAACAGTGATTTTTTTCTGACGTCCTGAGAGAATACGTGTTTGGGCGGCCACTGACAGCCGGACAAAGGGACAATAAGGGATGATCGTGAATGCCGCCCGCACACTCTGCAGTGTACAACCACAATACTCCAATATAGACCCTGGTTCAGCTTATGGGTATTAGAATAAGAAAAATTCTTGTATTTTTAATATTTGTATTAAACACTGAAGTCTTTACTAGAACTTCTATTCAATCAAAACTGTTCGGAACTTCGTTTGGATTGTATTTCTTCTATCAGACCCTCTGGATCAGCTCTCGGTACTTTTAGGCTCTTGAAGCACCGGTCATCGTACTCGTCGAACTTATCAATTACGACAATGAGTTCGACGTGTGAACTAGCCATAGACACAAACAACTGAATTTCTTGCCAGATATTCTCACTGGGTCGCGATTCTATTCCGGTGATAGAATCAACAAAGCATTGCTTTTGCAGGCCAGTGTTAGCAAATTCGGTCCGTGACTATTTGGAATAGCCCCTTGGGCTAATCAGGTGGGGAAAAAAATATTAGTAGACTAAAAGTTTATTCATTTTTCATTTCGCTTCATCAGTAAGAGCAGTATGTCCACAAAGCGGCCACACTACACAATTTCAAGTATATCCACTGAACTGATTTACATTGAAGAAATGTAAATGTTTACAATAGAAACCAGGTGGGCTGTGAGCTCGTCCACACATCTAAGCAATAAAAAAAAAAACAATAATTCTGATAAACAGAAATAATTTTAAACGGAAAGAATTGAAACAGAAAGAATTGTAAAATCATTTTAACAAAATATACATATTTATTATTACCTTTAATCATTTTATATTTTGAAGAACTGAATCAAGCAGATGCTAACTTTTCAACGGGGGTACCCTATCTCGTGTATCCGTTAAAATAACATTTGTTTGTTTTTTGTCAACAATTCTTCAAAAAGCGCGGTACCTTTTACTGGAATCACACCCACTTTTGAATGATTGTGCTCCGCCTATTTCAGACTGAACGCGAAATATTCTATTATTGTATAAAATAGCTTAGAAGATAGCTTAAAATAGCTTAGATTTATGAACGCATCTTTTTTGATAGTCCTCATGACTCACCTGGTGCTAAATTGTTACTGCAACTCATATATATTATTGTACGAATGACACTGAACGAACGACAAAGTCTTAATTGTATTTAACTAAAGACTAACCTAGCTATTTTTCAAGCCGGAATGCAACGGTAGGCAAAAGATGCTTATACATTTTACATTACTGCAATTAATTTACATATAATTGGTCTAAAAAATATATATTTATGAAAAATTCTGCTCATTACTTTATGTATAAGATTTGCTCAGACTTCGAAAACAGCTCCGCAGTTGACGATGCAAAACATAAAAACTAAAAAGGCTGTTATTCACATTGCTAATACATACATTTATTCAATAAAGATAAAGGCAAATATGTCTGTGTATAATTACAGCTCTTGTATAAGTAAATGACAATATACGTTCTACTCATTTTGTTTCAAGTACGTCTAGGATAAGCTTCACTGTTGCGAGAGTGAGACATGTATATTTTCAGGCACTTTACTCATGCTTTAACGAGAACAAAAGATTGTCGTCTTTATTAGCTACCTAAGGATATCACATAGCGACTGCAGTATCTGTAGGAATAATAGATAAAACTGTAGTTTCGTCGTCGTTTGCAATTTAAAAACAGAAAAAAACAAAATCCAAACAGTCTACATTTAGATCTTTTGAAACAAGGTAGGTATTTTACGAATGAAACACGCTTTTACAGTTAGAATGGACACTTGCCTTATTGAAAAAAGACGAGAGTGATAATATAAATTTGTAAACGTGTTCTCAATACTTGCATGATAAATTACTTGAAGTTATAACAAGCAAAATTATCAATCGACAAATAAAATAATTTCTCGTTTAAGGATTTTAGATAAACATATCTCTGATAACACAAAAAGACAAATAATTTTCATCTGTTTTTCGCCCGTGTTCTGTACAGCGATCTCATAAAGCCTTGAAAATCCGTCTCGAGTAAATTGAAATTGGAAAGAGACGGCATTAAACGGCTTAGGTATCCTTCATGGCTGAAAGAAGAAGATGGAAATATTCGAAGTAAGAGTCAATAACGAGGCAACCAAGGGTTGGCTGTTTCTCTTACAGGCCCGAATACTACAACGAAGCAATATGTGGGATTTATGCTTCTCGCAATATACGAATACTTACGAGCAATCCTTAGGACGCGGCTTGTTTGTATCCATTGTTTTTAACGTTATGCTCACATAGTAAAATTAAATTTAAAATATTTTTGTTATAATTACAAATTAGGATTAGATATTTTTTTTAATTAATCTTAATAAAAGCGCTTACTTTGGTTTGAAAAGGTTTGAATTTGGTCTACATTGAAAAATCTACATTACCAGAGACTGCATTGAAATTACGGCATTCTGATTCATTTTTCAGGCACATGCAATTTTAAACTAGTCAGCCTATTTCGAATAACGATAACTATGTTAATAACAATACATAAAAAAACGATTTTTGTTTTACATTAAAATTTGAACAATAACAATTTGAATAAAATAAATCTGGTATGGTTCTGAGGGCGTCAACGCAAGACAGGAGGGCGCGTTAATGAGGATGGATGTTCCAGTATATTGCGCCCCCACAATCTGGCCTCATCTCTTCTTATATTGTACTATGATTTACCTTTGTGTTTGTTAAGTAACAGAATAGATAATGGTACACTGAAGGATGTTTTGAAATAGCTCACGTCGTCAATGAATTTCGAAGTGACTTGATTATACAAAATATACGAGCCCAATCAATGCTTACTGGATTCAAGCATGTGAATGGAAAATTACAGTTTTATAAACATACAATATAATAACAGAGCTGAGCAGGTTATTAAATTAATTTCATTCATTCCGCATTGCCGCCCTCGGGAACGTTTCACCACCAGCCCCTCCCACTTAATCTCAAAGTATCGCTAACAAATTTAATATTTACTCTCAGTGACTTATCCTTATAAATCGTCGACAATATTAAAATCGCTAGTACATTCGATTGGTGTGTCACGACCACCCCTACTGTTCTTGTGTGTGGTACAATACAAAGGCAGACGAGTTTTCACGTGGGTGTCGTAAAAAAGCGAGTAATGGATACATCGATAAATGGGCAGCAGCGTTTTATGCTGAATTTTATACCAGTGAACTGCGATCGCCAGCCGGCATTTACCGATAGATGAATAATTATAATAAACAGTAGGTAAATTATGTTCGATTGTAACGTAAATCGTGAACTCACGCTCGTATTAAATAAATAGATGTCTAAATTAAATCAAACCTCTATTCGGGGTGCGTCATTTGGCGTATCTTTACAAATATTCGTGCTAATGTATTAGATTGGTTTTGCCTAGCCAAAAATTTAATATTTCATACATTGTTTCTTGCTGATATTATGAATATGAAAATTTGTAAGGATGGATGTTTGTTACTATTTCATAAAAAGAACCGCTCAAGGGATTTCAATGAAATTTCGCAATGTAATAATAACCTTATACATCAAAATAGCTCATAATACGATCAACGAACGAGTAGCATCACGCGAGTACTTTCAAACAATTGATATTTTTCATAAATTAGCAATGGTCCTAGGCTTCACTACTATAATACAATGTATATCTCCCCTTGCTCAAACAAAGATTTCAGACAATCATTAAGATATCCTTAAAGTCGTTATTGAAATTAACTAGTTGTGTTTATATATTTTTCCTGTATCCAGTATCTTTAAATCAGAAAAAAAAACATATACAACTGTTCAAAGTAGTCTCAGCTCCTATGACTTATGGTTACTATCGCGAATATGGACCCTCGTTGTATGCGAGGCCATGTTCGGATTTACTTTAATCCCAGATTCTGTCTACTTTCTAACAGTTTATATTGAACTCTAAATTAACTTTATTAAAAGTTCAGTTTATTCTTTCAGTAATTGTCTCAAATGGTAAAAAGTCTCAAATGAAATTAAATTTAATGTAATATAACTTATTACAGTCCGTATATATATAAAACCGAAATACAACTGACTCATTAAGAAAACTGGAATTATGCATCCGTTACATTTTAAATTTGACATACCTATAGATATGCTTCTTTTCCGACGTAGTCGCATGCATATTAAGGAATTTTGAGTAAGTTCAGAAAGTATTTTTCATCTACCGGCGCATGCATAATAGCAACTCATAAGACAGCAAAGATGTCGTGCTAAAGGTTGCAACAGAGTCGCTAGTTTTTAGGACCAGAAATCGGCACAAGCAACTGAGACGTAAGAAAATGCATCATGATCCATTTTCAGAATTTCAAATTATGTTACATTTCTTTGCCATATTTATACATATAAACAAAATTGGAGTGTCTGTAATATTGAAATATCCGCTTTTTACTATATGCATGTATAATTTATACGGTACATACACCAAAACAACATTTTTACCAATTTTTGTCTGTCCGTCTGTCTGTTTATTTCGGCTAATCTCTGGAACGGCAGGACCGATTTTGACGAGACTTTCACTAATAGACAACTGATGATATAAGAGTAACTTACGCTACTTTTTTTAGACTAGCTTCGCCCGGCAGCTTCACCCGCGGTACGACAATAACCGCGGGTAATATTTTGGGACTAAAATATATAAAAATGAATTGCTGTTCGTTAGTATCGCTAAAACTCAAGAACGGCTGGACCGATTTGGCTGGTCTTGAATTATTCGTGGAAGTCCAGAGAAGGTTTAAAAGGTTTGAATAAATATGAAAATGCTCGGAATTATATAAAAACAATCAATTTTGTTTTTTCTTGATGTGTATGATTTAAGTTTATTTTATACAAAAGTTTAGCTCTTTTATTTATCGATTGACGCACTACGAAGTCTGCCGGGTCAGCTAGTCAATAATAAAATTTAATGTTTCTGAAGCGAAGCGAGGGCGCGTCGCTAGTATAATATATGTATAAAAGTTGTCTCACTACTCAAACAGAAACAGATAGTTATCGACATCGACCGATGTTGCGTGGTACCTATGGTATGGTATGGTTTTGGATCACACGGTTCACGGTGTAGCATTTACTTTAAAATCAACTAGATTGTTAGCATGTCAAACTATTTAGAGAAGTAAAACAAGAAGAGAAATAGTATTATCGAGGGAACTTAAAGTCTTCGAATCAATTAATCACATCATTTAGAATTTGATGGGTCTTAAGATATTTATTATCCAAAAATTTGATTAATTGAATTTTGTCTTTACATCAAGCAAGATAAAGCTTAATTTGGTTTGGCGAAATCTTCGGTTATAACAAGGATTTAATCAACTCGGCCGGTGTAATCAAACTCAGATTATGATGTCATTAGACATTTACGGGGTGCTTTTAGAGGAACATTTAGTCTTAACTATCGGTTTGAATAAAAATTCATTCATAAAAGTAATTTTATACATAGATATTTTATGTATTTGTTGGCATGTTTTTTTTCTTACTTATTCGCTGGTAGTCTAAGAGGCTATTATAGCTACCTACGCCCGGACGGGTAGAAGAGCTCACGGGCTGAACCTGAGAGTATTAGCTAATACTAGCCCTAGCAAGAGCAGTGCTCGGCAGAATGTACTACCGGATCGGAATCACGACCCATTAAGAAAATCCGGCGAGAAATTCAGTGGGCTGTGTCTTTGGGTTAGTTCACTCGTCGAACGCTTTGTCGTAATCGACAAATTCGACCAGGACGGTGACCGCATGTTAATAAATGCTAATATTCACAATGTAGGTACAACGGCTACCCTAATTATTTGGATAGGACGACTGTATTGATAAAAGTTTCTACTAGGTCAAACACATCGCTCTAGCGGAGAGCACATATACCAATCTACAACAACAAAAAATACCACCAACAGATGTTCTTAAAATGAATTGATTAGATAATTAAACTCCGTACCTATCAGTTTAGCCCTCAACTGTCGACAATGACTGTCTAACTAAGCGAATAAAGGGTGACACCGCAAAGCTAGTGTGATGGATCCTTTTAATATCTCGCCCCGTTCAGATTACGTAGCATCAACGCAACTGACGTTTAAATTAACTTGCCCGTTTTATTCTTTCAACAGTTTTACATAAAGCTGGCTCGACGGAGCTTAGAGCATTCGACAGTAAGTATCCAATTAATGTTGTAGTAGTAAAGTACACAACAGAGAAAATACACAATAAAACAAACATCATAACCATATTAAATAGCTAGTTTTCTATTTCTGCATTTCATCTTCTTCGGTTTTCGTTAGTTTTGGTGGTAGGACCTCTTGTGTGTCCGCACGGGCAGGTACCACCGCCCCGCCTATTTCTGCCGTGAAGCAGTAATGCGTTTCGGTTTGAAGGGCGGGGCAGCCGTTGTAACTATACTGAGACCTTAGAACTTATATTTCAAGGTGGGTGGCGCATTTACGTTGTAGATGTCTATGGGCTCCAGTTACCACTTAATATCAGGTGGGCTGTGAGCTCGTCCACGCATCTAAGCAATAAAAAAAAAGTCGTAAATAATCGTAATATAATTAAAACCAATGATACAGTACGACGAAGTCGTTGGTGACCGCGAAAATTATAGTCAAAGTATTCGAAGCATCGGAAATAATATAATAATGACAATAAAAACGCGAGATTAAACAGCAAAATTAGTTTTATTATTGCTGTATATCATCAACACACATTAATTGATTATAAGTGTTTAACAAAAATCGGCCAAAATCAGCCTTCACGTCCAACTGACAAACCTACCTCTCTCTGCTTTACTTGTCCACCGCTCTCATACCAATATGGAAGAATTTTCCATTTTACACCTTCTGTAACCGGTTCCCATTGTTTTTTCAGACTTTCGCAAAATAATATAATGGTTTCGTACCCAAGCTCGTTTAGAACTTACTTTTAAAGTTTACTTCTAAAGTTCTACTACTTCGTTGAATTTATTTTTAACTGATGACGTATCGTGAATAAAGTCTTTCGCACATCCTGTGCATTTTGTATTTTTATTTAGTTATATTTTAAGCTTTATTCAACTATATTGCTATATACTACTATAATGCGAGTATATACTATTAAAAAATTATAAAAGTAGACTTCTTAAAATGTAGTCTGCATTATAGGACGTATACTCCCGATGATACATTTACTGCCTAGGTCGATGTAAGCCAGTAGTACAGTGCTAAGAAATGTGTACTACAAAGACGGTAACTTCGATTTGATGTACCTACTAAATAAGCCAAACCAGAGGATTTCTAGTCTATTCTTGAAATTAATGTTTGAAGCTGAAAAGCGACCTTCATATTGTGGTGATTATGAGCTCTTGTAGTCCCTCAACACAAAAAGGCCTTAGAAAAAAAATACTGTTGAATTTAATCGAATATCGAAAGCTAATGTACTCTTCCGAAAATCAGATGTCCGATCACAATGGCTTGGGCGCATTAAGTAAGTTGTAACGGTAGGGGTCGGAGGGCGAACCCTCCTCGTCTCGCAGGATATTGCCTAATCATTCCTGCCTTCACACCCTACTAACAAACGGTTGTTTTAGTATTCATCGTGTCTATGTCGCTCCCTGCCGTTTGGCGATTGATTTCTCGTTGTTAATCGTGCAAATGTTTATGTTATACTGTGCTACGAAGATTTTTCAAAAAGACATTAGCATTTTTATGTGGAAATGTTCTTTAAAAGTAGATTCCACTCATTATATGGTATAATATAATAAAAACGAATTGTTACACCTGTTAATAATATTAAGGTAAATTTTTAGTGATGTTTTCTAATTCCGTGAACCCTCTGTATTCGTAGAACACGTAATTACGCCGTCAACGCCGTCATATAATAACTAAAATGTGGATTTTTATATTTTCTACGACAGCTATGCAAAGTAAACAAACATGCCCTCTTCAATTCTATTTACGTAATTGGATTGTCGGGTTAATAATGCGTAAAACAATCCGAAAATCAGGAAAGTTGCAGCAGCGTGTTGTGAAACTCGGGCCGTGTTCACGCGCTATTAATTCTGACAAAGTGCTCGGAGTCAGAAAGGGTTACCTCAGAGAACGACCCACAAAATATTGTGATATTTTGTTGTACCGCTTTTGTTAGAGAGTAACATTTATTTTTACAGTTTTTTTTAAACTATTGATGGCTGATGGTTCTTTGGCAAAATGAAACGACAGAGCTTTTACTTTTTTTATTTTATTTACCTAGGCTGATAGCCTTAAGAGGCTTTATCAGCTTCGCCCTAACGTGTAGGTGAGCTCACCGGGCTCAAACCGGAGTGTTGCTAACACTGGCCCTAGCAAGAGCAGTGCTTTGCAGAATCTACCACCGGATCGGAAACGCGACCCACTGAGAAGATCCGGCGAGAAACTCAGTGGGCTGTGTCTGTGGGTTAATTCGCTCGTCGAGCCCTTCGTTGCAAGCGACGGGTTCGACGAGAACGGTGTCCGGTGCTTGTGGTACCTAAAAGCACCATTAATGGATCGGGAGGATCCGTAATGACCTACAGGATCGGGTATGTAATTTCCAGCGGCCACGACAAGGGGGTTCTCATGTCGTGCCGCCTTCTCAAAGTGGCGCAATGATGCCGACTGTAGATACTTACTGACCGAGTCAAGCTCCAGGTCATCATGGAGATCCACGTTCCTTAGGAACCATGGTGCTCCAACGGCTATCCTGCAAAATCGGCATTGAATAACTTGAAGGGGTTTCAAGTTAGTGCGGGCTGCGTGAGCGAATACTACGCTTGCATACGTCATGATGGGGCGTATGCAAGTAAACAAGTTGTACAACTTTTGTTAGCTTTTACAATTTTACTAGTACCGCGTACTCTTCTTTTTTGGAGCACATGACATTCTTTAAATGCATTAGAAGGTAGATTGGGTTAGGTAGGAAGGCAGGTCCGGTTAGCGGTGTATCGCGTTCCGACCCGGCAGGCTGGTTCGGACCCAGCGAGGTATCTCGGAACACTCGCCCGGGCGGCCCGGACCGCCGTTCCGCGGAGACCGGCGTCCTTGGTCGTCGACTATCGCCTAGACGACCCGTCGCTCACCGGGCGTCCTGGAGGTGGCGTTGCGAGTCTGGTTGTAGTGATGACCGCGGGAACCCCCTTACTCTGACCGGGTTCTGACCCCGGACGGAGATCGGACGTCGGGTGTAAGAGTGCAGAGGAATCGTTTAGTCTGATAGGGCCCTAAAAACATCCAAGGGCCCGCGGTCTGCACCCATTATCTGCAGATCGTCAAGTCCCACATACCCTGCGCGCCACCTAGGCGCGGGAACCTCGTAGGAAGAATTGCCACCGGCCCGAAAAAAAAAACATAGGAAGGCAGATAGAAAGGAAATTCATAATTTAACGAATGTAACATAGGAGTGAAAATAAAACATGTATGCGTTGAGGTTTTTTATTCATAGGCTTTTAAACCCGAGTTATTTAAATGAAGCTATTTAAATTGTTCAGGTATAACTTAGCAAAACTTAGGAAATAAACGTCACGCTTTTCTGTGATTATTGTGTGAAAAATATTGATTTCTTGAAACAATTAGGGTGCCGCCTATAGTACAAAGATTGTTGAAGGAAACCTTCATTGAAATGCTAACAACAACTGTACCGAGTTTCATTACAATCGAATGAACAGTTTATGATAGCATAGATGGTAAACATATTCTAGTACTTACGAACACTTTGTACAAATTATGTATTACATCTTCATCTACGAAATTTCCGCTTAGCGTCCTTGTTTTACAAATACTTTTTATTTTAATCAATTAAAATGTGCGCCCACAGTATCGATGTATCTCTGATAGCGCAGTGATGATGTTTAAATGCCCTTCTTGAAAATGTCAGGTGTAAAAAGTCAGGGACAAACTCTTTAATTGCATTTTGTACTGCCTTTCGGAACAAACACGCAAACTTTAGAACAAATAGAAGTCTGTCGGTGCAAGGTCTGGTGAGTACAGTGGATGACGCAAAACTTCCAATCTTAGTTCTTGTAGCTTAGAGACCATCAGTTGAGTCGTACGAGGTCGACCGCTGTCGCTTAGGAGCAGCGGCGAAGAGCGATTAACGAAGAGTGGCCGAAGATTCGCGAACTTCTCCATTCATTCTGTTCAGCTCTTCACACAACACATCTGCAGTAACTCTGGTACCATTTGGTAAGAAGTTATGATGAATTATCTTTTTAGATCTTATTATTCTTAGGGGTAAGTTTTCAATTGGGACATTTCCTAGGTGCTGTAACAGGGACTAAACAATATGTTAGTACCTTAAAGCGTTCGTCGCGCTGGCGATCGTTCCGTTTGTGCGGCATCCACTTATCAAGCTTTTTTACCATCCCAATTTATGTAGTTTTATGTAATTATTGATGTAATTAATTCTTTTTCAATTTATGTAATTATAATTAATTCAATTTATGTAATTATGTATTTAGTATTTTTACCATCACAATATTGTTTTGATGCTAACGTTGAAAGCTGCTGCTTAGTCTGTGGTGGATTGAGTATCGTCAGCTTCTACTATCGCCATTAAATCGAATTCGTTGTTGATTTTGTGTTCTGGCGACCACGGTGTTAATTTTTTTAAAAATAAAGATTACCATGTCGGATGTATTCAAACTCATAAGCGAGTCGTGCGTTCGATTGTAATTATTCACTTCGTATACGTCATTAATGTTGTGAGCCGTTTGTATAACATTGCTAGCACGACGGAACTCATATTTCATAATTGAGTCGACTATTATCAAAGGCGGCAATCTGACTTTTGGATAATGATTGGTAAATCAGAAAAACGAATTATTGACTTTGTATTCGATTGGCAGTCACAAAACTCTTCGGAACGACATCTTAGATAAATAACAGGTTAACTATTAACCTTTATTTAATGCAGGTTTTGAACCGTATTCTTTGAAGGAGACGATTATATTCAAATAAATCTGTATTGACATATCAATAAAAAATTTTTGTCCAAATGCACAGATTGCCACCTTTGATAATAGACGACTCAATTACACGTACTATGAACAAATGACTGAATTTGAAAATAGAATTCAATATTTTTTTAAATCGAATTCATTTGAATTTAGATTTTATTGCCAGCTATAATAATAAATTACGTTTCAAATAGTCACAACTGCAAATCGGAACTATATAGGTAAAATAATCGGTAAATACTTATTATTATCCTCATTTCAGATAACATAATAAATATTTCCTCAAACTATAATAATTTTTATTTTACTTTTAATTATTGAACTCTGTCAGTACTGTCTACGAAATTCTTCAATGTATAAGATCGACAGACAAATTACCAGTTTGTTTTTACTCTAAGAAGTTTGCACTTTACATGATTGGAATGCATTGTTTGGAATACTACTATGCATTAACGTTTCCAAAGTAAATTATTTACGAAGACAAAACTAATATGAACACATGTTAAAATGTATCTACAAATGTACAAATGTCAAATTTTAGTGTTATTTTATTTGTAACATAAACGCTGGACGTAATGTTCAATAAATACTGGGGAGCTCTGCAACATTATTGCAAATTCAAACAAGGAAGATACTGCGAGCAATAAAATGGAACGTAGAGCATTCATCAATAGATGAATGAGGCTACAACAATCAAACAACAAGATATTGCGCGTTCGTGTCATTGTGTCGCGTAATTTTATCAAAAATACCGGACACTACAATAGAGTACACCGACAAAAGTCGGAAGAGCGGATGCGATTCGTAGCGTCTGACTGCCGACAAACGCAACTGTTTTTTTTTACGCAATCTGTGTACAAAGAACAGTCGTTGGACGCAAGGGGATGTTTCCACCCACAAGTCATCGCTACAAACTCATCGGTCATTACGGACAATCGGAAATGACTTCACGAACATCGGAACTTTTGAGACACTTGTAGTATTGATGTCATCTGTTAAATAATATGAGGTCCTTGATCTACGGAAAAAAATGTGGCTTGTATACACAGGTGTGTCGTACGACATATATAATAATGTGTGTGTTTCTTTTATCTAAACGATATTCAAAAGAATGCAATATTTTTATATCACAAAAAAGACAAGGATTTTTTTCGTAGTTTATCCATTCTACCCGATTTTGGTCATGAAGTCATTTAGCCATATATTCCAGTTTTTTAAATGGGCCGAACTACACAATAATGAACCTATAGTTTATTTACTAATCTCTAAATACTCGATTGACTTTTCTTTAAGAGAAGCACCTTTAACAGTTTATGAATATTTGGTTAAGCGTCTAAAATTATATTTCTAGCGTGTTTGTTGTAAAATGACTACTCTTTAAAACTAATTTTTCAGCAAACGAACCAATGAATAACCTTTATATTTTTTGCTAATCTCTAAATAATTGTAATTAAAAGTATTTTTACGGTTTAATTTTGCGATTTTTAAATTATTGATCCGGTAAAATAGTTGTAATTAAATCTACAACTCAAGAAAATGAAGAAAATTCTAAATACTGGATTAATTTCTCTGTGAAAGACGTAATTTTTACAGCTCATCAGTTTTTTACCGTTTTAATGATCGCCCTTCATAGTTCACATACCACTAACTATTACCTAATAAAAAAATGGATTTAGTTAATCTCAATAATCGGTACCGAACTTCCTGTGTAGATACGGCTTTACTAGATTGAAAGCGTAACAATGTCCTATTCTCATCTCTGAAGGAAGGAAATGAATAATTTTTATTCGATTAGTATAGGACTTTGAATGATACAAAGAAAAATTGTACAATGTAGTAACATAAATGCACAAGATTAATGTGATAGAAGAGATAAAATGACTTAACAAGAATCGGGAATTTTATTAATTTTATTGATTGATTAAAGTAAATTGGTTTCCCATTATCTTCAGAGACTTCAGCAAATTCCCTGTGACTAAGTAACTAATCATTACAAATTTCCTTGAGCTACACGATTTTTAAAACAAAAAAAAATACGTTCGTATTGTAATGTTATTAAAGAAACATGAAATGAAATTATGCATTCATATTTATTCATTCATATACAACAGTTCAATTACCGTTTCTGACTATCAACGGAAAGTATGATAGGTTAATTGTTTGTTAGTAACACGCTAATAGATCGATGTCAGGTCGTCTCAAGTCGATGCGGTGAAGTCTTCGGGAAACTAATAGGCTTCCCTCCGACCGTAATTACTTGTAGCTTGATTGAAAAGTAACAATGCAGTCTATTGTTACAAACTTTATTCACTAGTTCATATACTTTTATAAGAATTTTAAAATAACGATTAGTTTGGGATGATTCTTGCTTTTTTGTTTTTTTTTTTTTTTTTAATTGTTGCCTAAAATGTATGTAACGCGGCTGAACATGACATGTACTGACGTAATTTGATGCGACCTACTTCTGTTGATGTATGATGTATGTTGATGGTTGATTTATTCGTACAGTATAAATATATTATAACTAGCTGACCCGGCAGACTTCGTAGTGCCTCAATCGATAAATAAAAGACCTAAACTTTTATATAGAATAAACTTAAAACAAACAAAAGGAATCCGTCCGACGGATCCTTAAAATGCAAGCCGCATTATGATCGCTGCCCGGTCTCGTTCGCCAAGAGAACCATCCGACAGGGGTCTGTCGACGAATGGGACTTACGTTACACAACCGAAAGTACGGCATCGGTCACAAAGATTTTCTTTCCGAATGTAAAAAGCTCCTATAGCATAATAAGAAGGCTTGAGGTAGACTCCACACTCACACAGGTTTTCACGGGACACGGCGGGCTCTCACAGTATCTACATCGATTTAGGTGCAAGGAGAGCCCGGCGTGTGTTTGTGATCCTGTAAACCAAGAAAGCATTGTGCATGTGCTGATAGAATGTCCAGTGCATGCAAAAGAAAGATTTGACACCGAACAACATATAGATTTAAATATAGAAGTAAGAAACCTACCATTGATATTAGCAGATAAGAAAAATAGAAGCAAATTTATCGAATATTGTAAAAAAGTAATAAGAATAGTAATAAATAGAAATAAGCAGTAAATTATTACTAAAATATATAATAAAATAGTATATATTATTAGTAACAATAAAAATGTAAGATGTGCAAAAAGAACAAGAAAACATGTAATAGATATAAGTAGGTTAATGAAATAGTAAGAGAAATAAGGATATGGCAACAATGGACATAGATTAATAATAAAATATATATAAGACAGGTGGGGTTTATTAGAATAAGATGAAATATTGTTAGTAGTCAGTAACGAAATATTAATAAAGATAAAATAAATAATAGTAGGCCAAAGTAGGATCTCCCAAAGAAGGAGTAGAATGGATAGGGTGTAAGTTAAAATCTAAATACGAATCGGATGTAAAAAGACTCTGACCTATGTTAGGGGAAACAGTAACGCCCTGTGATGACGGGTGTCAAAAAAAAAAAAAAAAAAAAAAAAAAAAAAAAAAAAAAAAAAAAAAAAAAAATCCGTCCGACGGGGGACACGTCAAAGGGAAAACAAAATTGTTATTTTTATTTAATTCCGAGAATTTTCATATTTTTATACCTTTTAAACCTTCTCTGGACTTCCACAAATAATTCAAGACCAAAATTAGCCAAATCGGTCAAGCCGTTTTCATGTTATGTCGTGACAACGGAAAACGGGTTTCATTTTTATATATATAGATTATATATAAAGCACGTTTGGCCACATATCATCATCACATATCGACATCATACGCTTGATAATATGAAACATTAATATGTTACAAAAATAGTAATGGGATGATCATTTTAATTTAAATCCAAAACGAAGTATAATTTATTGTCTTAATGTAGTATCGTCCGGTTGGCTTTTTACAGCAACAATTGGATTGAGTGTCGACTTTTTAGGTCTGGTGGATTATTAGAACACTTAATTATGAATATAAACACTTTTATTGTTAAAAGACAAAGATCTTATAGCCTAACCCAAATGTCAACTGAGGCTACGATAAAAAGCTCCATCATTTTATCTGCATTGTTGTTAAATCCGGGTCCTTTAAAGAAACACAATGATAATTTGTCACCGGAGAATGACTTCTACCACCTGGCTTGCACGCGACCCCACATTACATTCCAGCGTTTCGCCTTTACTGCTATACGGAACGCACCCACTTTTGTCGATTTGATTATTTAATTTATATTATGTGATCTTCAAATTGTTATTAGACTAGTTCTTTAAACATGTGCAGATGTTTCGGTGGGCGGTCTGAATGGCAGATGTTCGATTCCCCTATGTGGTTTATGTACTTTGACGTTGGGCGCAAATGCTATGCTGTGCAATATAGAAGAGAAATTTGCTAACAAATCTAAACTTAAAACCTAACGGAAAGTCTATGTTGATGTTTAAGACTAGGTATAGGGGATTTAAGGCTTGATTAAATAATGCATAAGACTTAAAAAAAAATTATAACAATACGGACTGTATTTTTTTCCTTGAAAATAATTGATGATTTTACCAACATTCGCCTGTATTAGTATTACTCATATCTTAATATATGTTCGTACAAGGCGGCGTGTATCAGCTGAACGATCTCACGACCCATCTGAAATTAAACGGCTACCGGAGCCCAGATACATAAATGTCACAACCCTATTTGAGACATGAGGTCTAAGCCTCAATTGTATAAGTAAAACGGCTATCCCAACCTTCACACCGGAACGCATTCCCGTTTAGCAGCAGAAATAGACAGCATGGGGTAACCAGTCGTGCAGGCTTAGAGTATTCCCTACCACCAGTGGTAGTTTCAAACTGTCTTTCGAACAATGGACTGGTTACTCTGATCCAATGCGACTTTATCGATAGGTCTTGAATTGTAGGAGTAGGAACTGAAGTGGCTTAATCCAAAATTCTTGTTTTTTTTGGTAAACACCAAAAAAAACAAGAATTTTGGATTAAGTCAAAAATGTAGTGAAAGAATTGTAATCTTTTCAGTTTGAATTTTAATACTTTAAGCATTAAAGCGTATACCTTAAAGTTTAACGTATGCAGTTGATTTAAAAGGTGGTCTACGACTCGTGAAAATCAAAGAAAATACTATGTTTATGACTTTTTTAATTTATACTTGAGCCGTTTGCACCCTTTTGTATGTAACTAAAGATTCTCGGTCTTGTCACGAGGTTTTGTCAAACTTGTTTAGTCCTTGAGAAAATGGAATTGACTCGAGAAAATTCAAGAGCGATGATTTATTATGACTTTCGAAGTGGTTTAACACAAAAACAGTGTGTTGACCGGATGATTTCTGCATTTGGTGATGAAGCCCCATCCAAAACCACAATTTATCGCTGGTTTGCTGAGTTTCAACGTGGACGTGTCAAGCTCAGTGATGATCCCCGTCAAGGTCGTCCAAAAACTGCAGTCACCCAAGAAAACGTTGATGCTGTGCGTAAGCTGATTGAGGAAGATCGACATGTGACATACCGCGAAATTCAGGCAACTTTAGACATTGGCATGAGTCAAATACAAATAATCTTGCATGAACAATTAGGTGTAAAAAAGTTGTTTTCCCGATGAATACCGCATTCGCTCTGTGAAGAGCAAAAAGCGGCTCGCGTTACTTGGTGCGTCAGAACTCTCGAAAGATTCCACGCAGGATCCTCAAATGCTGTATACAACATTGTATCAGGTGACGAATCCTGGATATACGCGTACGAACCCGAAACAAAAAACCAGTCACGAGTTTGGGTGTTCGAAAATGAGTTAAAGCCAACAAAAATTGTTCGTTCACGGAGTGTTGCAAAAAAAATGGTGGCCACGTTTGTCTCCAAAACCGGCCATGTTACGACTATTCCTCTTGAGGGACAAAGAACGGTTAATGCAGAATGGTATGCTAGCATTTGTTTGCCACAGGTCGTTTCTGAACTCCGTAAAGAGAACTGCAACCGCCGCATCATCCTCCATCACGACAATGCGAGTTCTCACACCGCGCACAGAACAAAAGAGTTTTTAGAGCAAGAAAACATAGAATTATTAGACCATCCGCCGTACAGCCCCGACCTAAGCCCTAATGATTTCTATACTTTCCCTAAAATAAAGAATAAATTGCGTGGACAGAGATTTTCATCACCTGAAGAAGCTGTGGACGCCTACAAAACGGCCATTTTGGAGACCCCAACTTCCGAATGGAATGGTTGCTTCAATGATTGGTTCCATCGTATGGAAAAATGTGTCAAATTTTGCGGAGAATACTTCGAAAAGCAATAAATACATTTTTAAATAGTAATGTTGTGTCACTTCGTTAATTCCCGATATTTTCAGTGCCGCCTATGTATCCACTACAACGCAGGTTTGAATTTTTTCGAAAGTTATATTGTGTATGTTCTCGTAGTATGTTCTCGAATGTTTAATTACGCCATCAACGAAGTTGCGATTTTTTACGCTGAAAAAATTGAGGTTTGCATTGAAAAGGATTGAACATCTATCTGGCTATGAAAAAAAATAACTGTCAACTGACAAAGATCTTTCAAATTCAAACGTAAAAACAGTTTTCAACTATCCCCTTTTTGGTCGTTAATTAATTTTCTTAAGTTCGGTAATGGGAGAAAAACTGTAAATGTTAACTGGGCACGTCGAACAGCGACATTGGCGCCACCAACATTCGCGGTCGGCGAATCGACTTCCTGCGCACCGTTTCCCGGCGAAATGGATCGCTTCCGGCGGGCATTTGTCATCTCCGATTCTGAAAACTCACGAGCTGTTATTGAAATAAAAAATTTTTATGAGTAAATTATTTGACTGTCACTTATTCTTTTTGTTGTTATTGTAATATTTATTTCAAAAGTATTATATGTAAAACGTTACCGTAGCTTATGTCCTCATTTTAAAAGTCCTTGTTAGTTTTTTTTGTAATTACGTACCTTTATTATGAGAATTTCACTCAAAATAGCCAGAAAGCTAAAAAGTTTAATTAAGAAGTTAAGCATAATTTTTTTTTGTCTAATAATATTCATATTATATTTCGCTGCCAACCGTCAGTCATTTCAGATCCTCCGATCCGTTCTCGGTGCTTGCCTAAAGCACCGGTAACCGTTCTCGTCGGATACGACATGCGCTCGATATACAACTTAATTCATAGACACAAACCAGGTCGCGATTCCGATCCGGTGGTAAATTGAGTAAAATATTGCTCTTGCTAGGGAATATGCTTAGAAAAATATCTCAGGCTGAGCCCTGTGAGCTCGTTCGCCAACCAAGGTGAAGCCAGAATAGCCTCTCGAGGCTACTGGCAGATAGGTAGACAAAACAAAACAAAACTGTCAAACATAGGGATGACTCGAATAGATCGTTCATCAGCTGGTTTTAAAATTGTCGGATTGCTTAAAATAATCATTAAAAAATAATCAAACTTTTTCTTTAGTCGCGAGGAAATTAATCTAATGACTTCCATGACTTTAAGCTGCTACCGATGCCTAATTATAGCATGAATGTCATATTCGAATAATAGGTATTCAACTCATCAGTCTGAATCTGTTCAGGACACAAAATTCACGGTCGAGTTAAGCTGGACGTTGCACTAAAGATACGGTAGATGCTTTACTACTAGTGTATTTTAGGAAACGCCCTTGTTCAATTACCACAGATCACAAAGAAATCGTAAGCTTAAATAACGACTACCTCCTTAAGTTTTCTTATTCCTTGATCATAATCACAACCCCACAATCCGTTGGCTATGAACACCGTAGTTAACATCGTTATCGTCCGTGTGTTCTTCTGACTATTAATATCGTAGGAGGGACTCGCCCTCGCAATGTCACCGATAGAAAGAGCACTTTCAGATCAAAGCTAACGATCCTTACCATTGACTAATAATACTACATGCTTCGTGATTTGTGAACAAGATAACTGCTCAATTAAATACTGCGGAAACTAAAGTAGCTTACCTTAGTAACTTATTTTTAAATCTAATTTTAGGATATTAAATGATTTTATAAAGTACTTTTCGCTCAACGATTGAAATTCGACCGTAATAAATATCGAATTTTAGACGAAGCAGTCGAAGTCTACTTATTATGTGCGTTTCTCTTTTCTTTTGGTTTTACCATTGCGAAGAAAAAGAAAACCCATAATTGAAACATAAAACCAGTTTTCATGTTTATCTAATGTAAGTCACCTTATTGAAGTATTAAGTGCTAATTAGTGGAAAACATTCGTGAAGTAAATAAAGGTCAGAGCAACCTACGGCGCCTCAGTCTTTTCTTTACATAATTATACCTGCCCGGCATGGGCACCCCGACCTTTTTAGAGTTTTGGCAATTGTAAAGCTATTGTCATAAGCTAACACGGATAGACCATGTCTTTATATACCGCGAGGCATTTTTAAGTTGCTGCCTGAAATATTTATTGTTTACCTGGGCGGACGACCCTAATGACCAACCTAGTCTTAAGTGGTTACCCTACAGACACCAGCAACATAAATACTAACACACACCTTGAGTTGTAAGCCTCAGTTTGACAGTAGAACGACTGCCCCAGCATTCAAACCGAAAGGCATTACCGCTTTACGACAGAAATAGGCAGGGTTGTGGTACCTACCTGTGCGGGGGCTCACAAAACAACCTATCACTATAATTTATTAGTAAAAGAAAGATAGTGTAACCGTACACGAATATTATTCACACATCACATATTACGGTGAGCCGCGCCATTGTTAGTGGTATCTATGGCTTTACCAATATGTGGACTGTATGGTCGCCCACTCATCTAATAAATCTTCTCTTAATCCGACGTTTTACCTTATTCCATGGACGCTTAAAAAGTAAAAACACAAAAATATGAGATAAGATTCGCTATCATCAATGTGAACTGTTGTCGAAAAAGAAGATAGGTTTCAATCAGAAAATGTTTGAATTGTGTAACGATGATTGCTCGGGGTGCGGTGTTTGCACTACGGTTAATTGTGAGAACTGATTGTGTAATTAGCGCGACGAGTCACAGAGGGCGCGGGAATCGCTCACCCTCTTCCTAGTCATTTAAATACACCCGTGTGACTTTTTAATTGTTATTGTTGGCCGTAGTCAGTTTTGGGTTTAAATTACGCTTTTTTTTATTATACATGCTTATTATTATTATTATTCACTCTCCACTTGTTATGCTTATATGTGAATGAAAATTTCGGATTAAAGTAAGTTTTTTTTAACATATTAAACTTGTTTTTTTTTTTCTTTTCGTCTTCCGGAATAACCGTTTTCAGTTGACGAAAATGTAACTTCCCTTTAGCGTTACAGCGAGAAATTCTAAAAAATTGTAGTTGCTCGTGCAATCTGAGACTTAATTTAACCAAACAGAGTTAGGTACTTTTTTGGATTCTTATGAACAAAGAAACAAACTCACGGTCCACCTTGTGGCGGTTACAGAAGATTAAGCACACATTTTCGTTCGCACATACCCTTCATGTGGGAAGGCAGTATACGACATAAATGAATTGGATCATAATTGTATTTATAATTTTATTAATAGCACTAAGTATACATTTGCAGGATTTATTGTTATCAAAATGCTCCACATTACCAAAAACACAGAATTAAAAGAAAAACATTTTAATATACCTACCTTTTTTATTATCATTTACATTATTGCCGTCGTTTCAATTACTTTACAGTTTTTGTGGTTACGGACAGGCTAAGGTGTTATTGGAGAGAATATTAACGAGAAAGAAAAACGGGAGATTAAACCCTAAACTTAGGTATAATACTTTTAGTAATACTTAGTTATATTATATTTTATAACTCGCGAAAACCGAAGAAAATGTTACCCAAAAAAAGTAGTTAGTTATTTGATTCAAGTTCACTTCTGATTATCCATTAGCGCATCTTTGTGCGCGTATTCAGTTTTTAAACCTCGCCTGGTAAGTAATCTTCAAGGGTGATGCGTATGTTATTGTTTAATAAACAATGCGAATGCATCAATTTATTTCAATTTACACGAAGGCATTGTTTCGGCTTGCGAGGGCGGTATTCCCGCGCTTCCGGGTAACTTCCGACACGAGCGCGACGCGTGCCGCGCCATCTTTGAATTTCACCCTACAAATGCTGTGTTGCCATTTATAGAAATGTATTATATTTTCAAAAGTGTTATTCTATTCGAAACCTTACACTGATAACTTAAACTATATTTTTCTGAACATATTTATGTAGGACATTCGATGTTTCTTGTTTAACTGTAATTGTACGTTTGTTTTATCTGTTAAAGTAATGCTGTTCAATAATTATTTGGTATGTGTTTTCGTGTCGTGAGTGCATTATTGAGCGTTCGTCACTTTTTGAAGGTTATTATTTAAAGCAAAGTCACGATGGCTTACGTTGTTTCACCTAGGGTAATATTATTGAGCATCAGAATAAATTAATTCAGAAGGTCGCATAGAAAGTTGAGTAACTATTTATTTTCAGCTAAATATATTTATTCAATCTCAGTAAAGCTATCTAGTGTTTAAAGTATCTGATAAACAAAACAAAGATTGCGCACTTCAATATAATTTTTGGTTCATTTCACAGTAACGCTATGTAATCTGCCTTAAGCACAATCTACTGGTGTGGAGCAATTATTTGAGAACAGGTCACCTTCAACTAATACCAATTTACTTGAACGTAATTAAATCAGCTATTACCGTGACAAATAGAGTAAACATTAATGTGAGAATGGCAAACGACCCGTCAACCAACAGAGGCGCCGGCCCGAGTCACGACTCAACAAATATTTACTTGGACACACCCTGTGTGTGCTCTCTATTTGTATCCACTTCCGATAGCAGCGTGAATATTCAGATCAGCACTTCTAGAACTTTACTAATTCACTGATATTTATATACGAAGGTAGGTCATTTAATGGACATTGAATTAAGTTTGATAGCTTGCCAACTGGTCATTATACGCCTTGATTGTAATTACGATTTCTTACAGTAAATTGTCTGTGTATTAATAATGAATACTATTACAATTGTGTTTGTTAATTTTATTTTAAACATAGCTATACTGTTAGCAAACAATTTAAATAAATTAATTCCCATGGATTATATTTTGATAATTTAATAAGCAAGTAGTATTCAATTTTGTAATAAAAAGATTTCCATTATCTATATATGAAATAATGAGGAGCGGATACATAGAGGGCGATCTAGAACTTGCTAGAATTGCATACCATGAATTTCAGGAAATGAAGGCAAATCGATAAATTCGTAGAAGTAGATGCGAGGAAGCGATGTCAGTGGCATCATGAATAAGGTAGTAGGCTATGATTAGAGGTGAAGAAAAGTTTAGAGGAGGCTAATTAGTGTTAGTTATGTAGGCATTTTGGCATTTCAACTTCACACCCCTGATCGAAAAAGTTGTGGTATTTTTATATATAGAAAGTCCAAGATTTGCAAAGAAAACGTTGATGTTAAAAACAGTGGAGGAGGAATGTTTTAACTTCACCACCATGTCAGCGCAAATTCTGGAACGGAATTACATAATAATATGTCGATCGATCAATGTTCAAAAAACTACTTCATTTCTGTATACAAAGTAACTTGTGTGATCGGAAGCAGCTTAAGAATTACCGAGTGAAGTACGCACGTAGTAGAGGGCATTATGCTAGAAAAGTTTTGTGTAACAATGTGTAATGTTGCCATTTCTATGCGCAAATTTCCCGGTCGGAACTGGCGGAGCGTCCGCGTATCTTGCGAAGCAATACCCAACTCTCCTATTGTGGCGCCATCTCCATCTGTCCGCTCGACTGACGTGTTTCCGGCTTCTCTTCAAAAAGTCTTGAGCTGTCAACTGGTGAGGGTACGTCTAAAGTTTGCTTGAGGGGCTTTTTATTCTTTTTCGGAAAAAGATTTATTTGTTATCATCTATTTCCAATTCTTACAAAAACAAATTCAGATAAATATTGGAGTCGATCTCAAGCTCACATATTTTGTAGTCATATGAAATATACAATTATTCTAATAGTATGAAATCATTCTCAAATGAAAGGAGATCGCTGCTACCATTCCTCGAAATCCACATTCTTATTAATTTGCAACAGGCAATACCTTCGCAGGGGAAACCAATCTTACTATCGGGTGGCTCACATGTGCTCCGCAGCAATAAGATACTAAAAATATATTTAATCAGTAGTACTATACAAACGACACGTCAGAAAAACCACTACAAGCCAAGGCCATAATGATTGAACAATTTCGACCTCATTCTCTGTGTATATCATTCGTTTAGTTTAATAATAAAATTATTGCGCAGAACTGTCTGGTTTTACCTTGTGATGTGATTCAGTGAAATTTTCGTTTAGATATTAGAATTGGACTTAATTATGATTCTATTTACTGCTTATAATTAAGAGTGTTATTTTTAACGCAGTTGTAATACATTCACTGTTTATCTCTGCATGCTTACAAGCAAAAGCAAGCTGCTAATTAAAAGTAAAAAAGTACTGCTCGATTACCGAATTTCTTACAGGCAATTCTAATTGCTGAATTTAAGCGATCATGATACTTACTAGCGTGGTAAGATTAACTTTTTTTGCACGATTCATGATACTGATATATTTTTTTATGATTGGAATATTACTGGTGACCCGGAGGCCTTTCTAGTTTCACCAGGACAGATGGGCGAGCAAAGGCTCAGCCAGGAGGGGTGGGATTTGCCAACCACTGCCCGAGCTCCTCCGAAGGAACCTAACAACTCAAGAGCAATTGCTTCGCGAATGAATCTACTACCGGATCGGAATCGCGACCCGCTGAGAAGATCCGGCGAAAAACTCAGCGGGCTGATGCATGGGTTAGGTTGCACGTCGATCTCTTTGTCGAGTTCGACGAGTACGGTTATCGGGGATACTGGTATAGTATAAAACTAGACGGCAACATATTATTAAAAAAAAGAATTACGTTTTAACTATATTCATTTTGATTGGAAAGAAATCGCAAATAAAACATACAAAAAAGGTTCTAATTTAATATAAAGTTAATATTTATTAACTTTAAATTAATTATAACAATACGACGAATTTTATAACGATAATTTTCTTTTTGCGCGCACAAATTGTTCTTGTCTTGTTCAAACGCTACATGTTACTTTCGCTCACGAATTGAAATTTTCACACGGTTCGCTTGAATAGTTTCTACAGATAATGGTACGGTTGACAGTATGCTTTACTTAAAAAATATTACATAATCTATTTCATAACCTATTTTATATATTAATATAATTTAAAATAAAGTTATGACTATAATTATTACTATGTATTTTATAAAAAAAAGTGCCCAGGATCTCGGTAACTGAGTTTTTTTCCGAAACTTCTCTGTAAGTCACGGTTATGATCTCAGGGTATATTCAACGAAGCACTGCTCTTGCTAAGGTAAGTTTTAGCAAGATTTCTCAAGTTAAGCCCCGTGAGCTCACATATCAGTCCACGCGTCGTTGGAATAGCCCCTTAGACTACCAACGATTAGGTAGGGAAAAATTTAAATAGTCAAAGAGGATGCTGGAAACGCTTATCCATTTTATTAACTAATATTTTAGCACTTATGCAAAAATAAAATTGATAGAGCAAACGTTCGAGTGAACGCATTATCGTAGTCCACACGTAGGCGGACACTATTCGTAGCAAGGTCAAGCCATATTATATTACAGCTGTAGAACCAATCTACGATGACCCATAAATTGTTATAGGGTGCCTTCGTTTGAGGCCTTGTTATTAAGATAATAGGGAGGCGGAGTGGGTCAACAAGTACTGGTTGTAAACGGTGATCTCCATCGTTGTGTATGTCAGCCTACGCATATCGACACCCGCGTCACTCCACGTATAAACAGATGCTGTTGTTCGCTTTCTTGTGGAAATGTGAAATTTGATGTTACGATATTTCAACATAACGTTTGGATTGTTATTGTGATTGAAATGTCCGTGACAGTTAAAATTATAAAATTCTGGCTCGAATTGACGGAAAACGTAAATCCGAAAAAGCAAACTCGAGATTAAAATGAATCTAAAGACTTTAAACAGTAATTGCTTTTTTCTGTAATTACAAAATGTCATAGTAAATATATTTTAAATGTTTTGCCCAATGACTAATGTTGCAAAATGAGACTGCAAAAGCATTAAGACGAAAAGTCGTTACTTCTAATTAATTTAAATAATAATAGGTCTTTTTTAGAAATTTGGAAAAGTAACGTAGCTATTGCTGAATATGTTAAGTTATTATTTATAAATGACAAGAAATGTAGCTAGAATTTATATAAAAAAATTGCTGTAAATAGTTTATTTAGAAAAAAAATTGCGGTACTGACGTATACGTGACGAATACACTTGTATAATTAAATTCAAATACATTACAATAGCATAATTTTCAGAATTGTATCCATAAACATTTTGCTTCATAAAACTGTTGGCTATTCTGTTTACAACAACAAGCTCAAGATGACATAAAATTTGTTTATTCATGCTTAAGCTAGTCATGACTATTCTGAAACAGTCGTGACGATGTTGGCACGACAAATAGTATTCCATTGACCCTGGATAAGCTTCCAGTGTCATTTAGAACATAAATTATGATACTTGATTTGTCGAGTCACTGTAGAGTATAGGTACATGTATAGCTCATAATTATGTTGTTGTTAAAAATTATATTTTCATTTAAAAAATTAGATAATATTTAAGTTTAAAAAAACAATAAACGAGACAGTACGATAACCAGATAACCAAATAAAAATATTTTTTAAGAATTAATAGATTGACTCCGTGTGCAGTAGTTGTGGGTAACGCCCAGGGTTGTAGGTGTGATTCCCACATCGGTCGTGGTGAATGTTTGCTCTATGGCTGAGTTGTTCTTAGTTTTTATTATTATTATTAAAATATTATAGATTAGGAATTGGGTTTTTTTCTAATAACTCGTGGTTGCAGAAACAGAATGACATTTAGGTAAAAAATCTTTATTAGTCATGTAACCGTATAGAACATACAGCTGAATATCATTCCGCATAGCGTTCAAAATTTATAGGTACTTAATGCAGTATCCGTAGACATTTATTGATTGTAAAACCCACAGTTGCTCTCTGTCTTTTAATGTTGAACTGAGTTATTTCCTTCCATAATATCGGTACGAACGTTTATGAAGATGCAACAAAGTTAACTTAGAATTATATTTAATAACCCGGAAGAATAGTGCAGCCTGAAAATTAGTAATTTACTGGAAAGGAAACACAAATAACGCATTGTTTAATATTATTATTATTTATGTTTATTATTATTAGTTTATTATTATATTTATTAATTATGCTATTCCAGATAAATATACTAGAAATAGTACATATTTTTATACCTCATGATTTATATCTATCGCCGCACTGTAGCTATGTTTATTAAAGGATTTCACAGAATTAGAAGAAGTAAGACATTCTGAAATTACGAAGTAAATAATTAATGAAATTAAGAAATATTTCAACATAATATTATCTACATACTACTATATAAGTACTATGTACTATGTATGTACATAATTCATACTAACTAATTTAAATATTATTTAAGATAAATTTGGAATTGTAATTGTTGAGGTAATGTGCATACACGGACTTAGATTCATGTTTCCTTGGTGATTTGGTGATCGAGAGAGATAAACAACTTATCACAATATTTTGTAGATATTTTGGATGTGCGACCACAAAGCGTTTATATACATGCCTGAAAACAGCTAGTTCAGTTTGACTCCATGCAGAAGAATGCCGTTCGGATTGCTGATAATCCTTTTTACAAGGATTGTTTGGGGGTGTGAGTTTACTGAGAAGCTTCAGTTCTTTGGGGTATTGTACTGAATATTCAATGCTCCGAGGGATTGTTTGAGATAATCCCGTCATCTCCTTTCCCTGTGCGCTATTATATGTTCTTCTTTAAAACAGGTTAGAGGAGAGACCCAGCGGTAGACAAAGGCTGACAAAGGTGACCCAGCGATTTATGGTGAGACCAGGAACGAGGATAGGGAGATCATCTCGGCATGTAATCATCTTTACCTACCATTGATACGGGTCTCATCAATTATCACCACATAATCAAATGTATTTGAAAGGGTGAAGACTTCCTTGTACCAAAATCCAACGATGACAGGTTCGATCATCACTTAATCACTGATAATAATGATGAGACATATTTATGTGGCTGACATGTGATATCCAAGACTAGAATTTATTTTGGCTCTTTGATTCACATCGTAATGTGTCATAATTAATTACAGCTACAAATAAAACACATTGCCACCTGTGTTTACAGCCGTAGTTTCATTTAAGTATTTACTAGCTAAATTGAAATGTTTATTTATTAGAACAGATAGCTTTGAATAATTACACATAGGTATGAAATTAACTACAGCACATAAGCAACCGTAGCGAACTGAAAATAGCTACGTGTAATTAAATCGTCTCCCGAATTGGTAATTCATTTGTGGAGGTAGTGTCTAGTTTGAAATTTGTTCTTTGACCGCTCGTTACACAATTCTTCTTCATATGCTTCTACATGTCTTCGGCAGTCTTTAGTGTTTCAGGTATATGCATGCTGGTGATTCTTCAGCAACGGATAGGTGATCGACCACGTGGTCTTTTCCCGTCGACATGTCCTACAATTATTAGCTTTTCAAAGTTGTCAGAATTTCTGCGAACAATGTGTCCGATTTAGTTAAGGATGCGCTGGTAACAGATTGCAGACAGCCTGGTTGTTATTATGCGGAGTTCATTAAATAAAATTATTAATTATACAAAACACAATACAATACAACGATTAAATACAGCAATTATTTTAAGAAAAACAGGAAAATAATAAACTCATTGTAAATTAATATCGGATCAAATGAAATAAGAAGAAAAAGTTATTTTTTTTTCCATTCTCAGTGAATGTGAATTAATGTTTCAAGTTGATGTTAAAAAAAGGAAGAAGTGAGCTATGTAAGAAACAATGTACAATTCCGAACGCCGTAACTATGGAAAATAACAAAAAACAATAGAAATCAATCGTATCTATGTATTGAAATTTCTATCTATAGTTATGTATCGGAAGTCTGTTTCAGTCGGTGATCTTCAACTGTTTATAGCTAAATTATAAATAGAACAGTTGAATACGAGCCAAAATTTGATAAAACGTGAATTTCTGAGTGAGACACGTGGGTCGGATGACGTCATTTGGTCAGACAACACAAATGCCTAATTGAGAAGATTACATCATGTAAACAAAACGCTACGTAGAATGGAGCTTGTCTTGAATATTTTGTTATTGTAAATTATATTTCCCTGATATTTCTGCAGGAACAGTTTATTTTTAATAATAAGGCAGTTTCTTGGTTTGAAAACTACTTGTTCATTTATGTTAATTTATTTGTGAGCATACATATAAGCACGCAAATTTAAAAAAATTAAACAATATGAGTACGTAATCGCAATATTTCAACAATCGAGAGTAGAGAGTAGTAGAGTAGTTTGGAGAGTATTAAGCGGTAAGGAGCGGCTTGGCTCTGCCCCTGGCATTGCTGAAGTCCATGGGCGACTGTAACCACTCACCATCAGGTGGGCCGTATGCTCGTCTGCCTACAAGGGCAATAAAAAAAAATCGAAGCAATAAAAAAAGTGTCTCAGTCGTAAAAAGTGTATCCGAACTATCTTTTTTAATATCTCAACTAAAAGCGAGAGAGATCTTACAGTTAGTGCCAGTAGTGCTTTTCATGCACCAAATTATCTGCTATTATAGCCAAATGTGAAAAAATAATTACTATTAAATGGTTCTGTACAAACAAAACAACTTGACAAAAAATAACCGCCTTTTTTTTAACATGATAAAGTCAAATATGAATATAAAGAGATACTAATATTTTACAGTGTAAACGCTGTATTAGCTGTAAGACATATTGCGGATTAACAGATCAGAACTCACATTTGGAGCAACGCATGGATTAAATTTCTGAAACTAAATTTACGATCTAGGTCATTTTAATGTCGATGGATTAGTAAGGAACTAAAGATATTCTACATTATTTAAAAACTACGTGTACTAGAAGTCATAATGTCAGTAGGCGCCAAACTCGTTAAATATTTTATGAAATTAGAAACAAGATTAATTTTATTGATGTTATGTTACTTTTGTTTTGACGAAATTTAAAAATCCTGTTGAAATTGCTGTTTGTTTTTAAACTTATACACAGCATTCATATCGATGTGATATTTTGATTGTACGTTCAAAGTTAATGAGTAATTTATTTATCATCATCACCAATATCGTTCGTTAACTTTAGTACCCGGGAGTCTGAGTTCAATTCGCAGTCGGAATCAGCGCCCTTACTTGACATGTTTGACATTTGATTGTTAGTGTTTATACACAAGCGAAACTCTGAGATTTTGCTACTTGAAAATTATTATTTTTTTATTGTTTAGATGGGTGGACGAGCTCACAGCCCACCTGATGTTAAGTGGTTACTGGAGCCCATAGACATCTACAACGTAAATGCGCCACCCACCTTGAGATATAAGTTGTAAGGTCTCAGTATAGTTACAACGGCTGCCCCACCCTTCAAACCGAAACGCATTACTGCTTTACGGCAGAAATAGGCAGGGCGGTGGTACCTACCCGCGCGGACTCACAACAGGTCCTACCACCAGTAATTACGCAAATTATAATTTTGCGGGTTTCACTTTTATTGCACGATGTTATTCCTTCACCGTGGAAGTCAATCGTAAACATTTTTTGAGTACGTATTTCATTAGAAAAATTGGTACCCGCCTGCGGGATTCGAACACCGGTGCATCTCTTCAACACGAATGCACCGGACGTCTTATCTTTTAGGCCACGACGACTTAAGAAACTAAAACCATGTAGATAACTACATGATTATTGCTGGTCTATGTCCCCGAATTCTAATTCGAATGATTGGCCGAGTAATTTTCGTTGACGAAGAAAGAAGTTGTGGACCTTTACGACTGTTGAAGGTAACATTGAATGTTCATGCGAGCTGTATAATTTGTGACTGGTTACTGTAGGATCACAAGATAAGCTATGAAGCGTTGTATATAAGATTTTTCTGAGTCATTCGACGAAAGCTTCGAAAAGGCTTTTGAAATAGTCAAACAGCTTTTGAATTGTAACAGTTACAATTAAAATAACGCGCCGGTATACGAAGCTATCAAGATCAGATACTGCCATAAAGTACATTTTACGATCACCAATAAGCTTAGATCATCCATTATCGGAATATGCTTTGAATTATGTCTCGGAATTGGAGAAATCTAAATCTAAAAATTGCATATTTTTTTTAAGACGTGAACTGTTATCTCCTATATAAAATCATGCTTGCTACAGAATTACTTGTCTAATTAGTGATGCCATTAAAATTGCTGTAAGTAGACCAATCTTCTTTTTTCTATTGTATGAAATATTTATTTCGGTGTTAATTACTTCATACATTAATACGAGTAGGTATAACACGATTATAAAAATATGGAACTCATACAAAATCTCAATAGGATTCATCAATATAATCCTTTAAGCTTTGTCGATTGTAACACGCACTTTTTCCAATAGAAAAATCAACTCTGCAAATCTCTTGGAATATTTTAGGAAATACCAACAGCGTGGCGTTCTGAGCATAACTTTTAAAAATGTTACCATAAAACACACGCGGATGAGGACCAAAACTAGATTACGAGCAGTCTCAATATTAACTAATTACTCAATAATTAAAAATCTTCTGTAAATCTTTGAGCATATAGTCTTATAAATGACTTATAAATGTTGTTTAATAGTAAAAAAAAAGCTTTAGTAAAATTTTTTTCCTGTGACCCTATTCATTTTAAACTATCAATAAAGAATTATGAGTTAAGCAATGACCAGTGGCCAATGGCCTCTCATGGCTACTTCTACTTCTTCTACATCGTTCCCTCACGGCTGAGGATCGCGACCACATGTGACGTTCTTCCACTGTGTTCGATCATGGGTGGCATGGACCGCATAGTACAGACTACCACCAAGTGCTTCTCTTACTAGATCTGACCATCTGGCTGTAAAACCTAAATTACCCTTTGAAATAAAAGCCGTATATAAAAAAAATCCCTTTCGGACAGAATTTAATGTCGCAAACAGAAGGCGTTCAAGTATAATCATCAGTGGTCCGGTACTAAGATTCGACTAATTCGTAGCGTATGTAGAGTTTCAAAAATTTAATGTGGCTTTTCCCTAAAATTATGTTTTAATATCATAAGAATATGCTTATAATAATATTATAAGAATACACTACAAAGATTAGTGCGTTATTGAAAAAACAAAAAGAATACCTATTCATAAGAATGATAGACATTCCAAATTCAAACGTATTTTTATCTTATTGCAGTATTTATGGTCGGTCATACTGTGTATATCTTAAAGAGATAAAATTATCTGCACCTATCGGATCAAATAAATTTTGCATTTCATTTGGATCAGCTAAATCTTTTGATCTTTTGAGATATTATCCTAATGGTTTTTTTAATGACTAAAATAATCACGAAAGACTCGGGATTTAAATTTTAAATTATTTATAAGCCATGGATGCATGTTCTCTAGAAATTTAGTTAATGAATTCGTGAAGGTAAACAAATTTTTTTTCAGCGTTTGTGTTAGTTTATATTTATTAAGAAAGTAAAAAAGTTGCGACTTTAAGATTTTCTAAATAATTCAATCTTTTTAAATAAATGTTCCAACTTAAAGTAGGTAGTTAAATTATGTTTTCATCTGTATCAATATTAAAAATATGACAGTTTTGTATGTATAGATGTTTATTTCTCAATAACGCAAAGATGGCTGAAAGAATTACTATGAAATTTCGCACAAAGGTAATCTGGATTATTTCTGGTTATAAATTTGGTTATTTGGTTATTTATTTATCTGGCTTTAAATGAGACAGACACCGGATTTGCAAAATCATTAGTTTACGGACCAGAGAGACAAGTAGTCATTTATCATACGAAAATGCAATATTTTTCATTCTTCAAATAATACAACGTGGGCGAAAAACGAAAAAACCGCAGACACATTTAGAAATGTTAAAAAAAAATTGCTTTGTTTGTTGGTTTGTTCGTGTGCTATGAATTTGGTTTCTCTAATTCAGCTGAAATTTTGTTATTGTGGTTCTTCATGAATTTATAAATAAAAATATGGCAGATAGCGTGTAATTGTTTCGTTTAATATTTTGCAACAGTCACAACGAAATATTATGTAATATACGTACACGTTTTACTAATTCACCACAACACAAACCTTACTAATCTACTACTACTTCACCAATTTGATCGTTAGTGACATCCATCTGTCATGGAAATAGACAGTGTTTTTTTATGATAAGGTACAATTAAATATTTTATGCATAGAAGGAAATTTATTTCAGCTTCAATGTCAAGTCATATATTATGCTTCATATAGTATGCTCTCTGTAGGTATATTGAGACCATCAGCACAAAAGTGGCCTAACCCACAATTTTTCATAATTATGCTTATATTATGTATATTGCAATTTATTTAAATTATAATAAATTTTGGTGCAAAACCGGCCTATCCATAGTTTCACTCATAGATAACAGATGACTTTGTAAACATTATTTTTGCGCGTGTTGTGGCCTACTCGAATTCAAATTCATGAAAACTTAAACCTCGTTGCTCCATAATAACTATGGTAAGCATAGGCCGCTTTTGCGCTAATGGCCTCATATATAGTCGATGTGTGTACTATGTATATTCCTTATAGACCAAAAAACGGCTGGATTAATTTCAGGGAATCTGTACATTGGTCTAACGGCTGATTGTGTGAAATGTGTAACGATAGTAACAAAATCAAACTCAAGATCGGTCAGCAGGTAGGATTGACTAGTATACTATAAACTGTACAAAAACAAATACAAAACATTGAAATCCAGTGTGCTGAATCACCAGCGAACTTGGAAAATCTCAGGTGAACGCGTCGCTATTTTGGTGCAACTCGTGAATACAATTTCGAGGTTTAATCGCTTTTAACTTGAACATTCTATTTCGAGTTTGCTCAACATATATACCTAAATTATTAGTAGTCGAATATAAAGTCCTCAAAATTTCGACTTCAAATTTTAATAGATTTTCCGTCCTAAATATATGATTTTCATTTAGCTTCTCACATCTTTAGTTATTTTTATCATTATTATACATTTGCATGGGTTGTACGTACAAATGGTGTTAAATTGTTACCAGAACCAATAGAAATCATGACGTGAGAAGAGGCCGAAGTCTCAATTGTATTGTATTACGATAATCCTACCCTCCGAGCCGCGATAATTATTTGCCAGGCGTTAAACGAACCGGTACCGACAAGGTGAAACCTAGGTTAAGAGAAAGACGACAAATATGTAAAAAATGGTAAAACATAAGCGATATATTTCGCTTATGTTTTATTGAATGATCGGCATGGGCGGGCGGCGCGGGGCGTCCTCGACGTGGCGCGGCATTCCGCCCGCGACCAGTGCGCGCCCGTCCCGGTCCGACACTCGACGTCGGCTCGTCCACGACACCACACTACCCTATTTAATTACGACCGTTATTTAACCGGTAAGAAGCTGTGTTTTAAAGCTACGTCGAAGGCTGTGCCAAAAGTGTGCCCGTTACGAGGGATTTCTTCACCGTGCCGGTTATCCTGCAGTGCGTATCGCTGTCTCGCTCTAAAATTGCGCAATTCAATAGCCATCTCGCTCATTCGTCTTCAGTACCCACCAGCTGAAGTTCAGTTTGCATTTCGTTTGTGATTAAAAGTCGAGATTAGCAGACATCTTATCTGGGTAACATTTGTTCAGCAAACACGTAAGTTATATCCAGCAATCATAAAAATGTGTATTAATTACCTACACTATTAAACAGTAAATCATGTTCGCTGGGAATTTAAATACAATTTACATAAATGCAATGTTGATAATATTTTATGGAAATTTTTCATTGTTTATGTTCATCACAATTAGTAAGCGTGTCGTGTTTATGGTGTAAATATTTTTAAATAATTTAACAAATATTATTATTCAATTAGTTGTTACTCATATAAGTACAAGATGGCGTTGATAAAGTAATGTTTCCGGAAATAATGATAGATTTACACTGTAATTTGATTTTAGGATAAAGTTTTTATTTTTATTTTAATGACAGTATGCAAGTGATTAACATTTGGGCCACGTTGGCGGGGCATAGCCCACCTGTCCGCGACAATACGTTGGATCCGGGAATGCCGTGAATCTGATCCGCCCGCGCCCGCGTTTCTATTTTCGGTCGGACTCGCCCCGAGCCAAATTTGCAATCCCGCCAAATCGAAACGCCTTCATTTATTTTTGTAACGGTTTCACAATTTTAGTTTTTTTTTTCACAACTGATTGCGGTATTTTCATTTGACCTTCGAAATTCCTGTCTTGTAATACGATCTTATTATTATAATTATCAATATTGATTTAAAATAAACTGACATTGGCCTTTAAAACTGACCCAATTTTTTTATTAATTATCACTGAGAAAAGATATAGGTATTCGTCGGTATAATATTTATAAAAACACTGTCGCATTAACGATACGGACGATATTTGTTTTCTTCTTTAAAGTAATTCAATTAAACATCTAAACTTTAGTTGTAAAAAATGTGATGTTCTCACTTCAAAACTTTAGTTGTAAAAAAGTAACGATACTTCGTTAAGCCGTAGTTTTTTAGTTTACTTTTCTTTAATAAGATATAGAAGTAAAGAAGCTATCTGCTTCAATATTATACTCAGGTCAAATTTATCTTCTATCTTTTCTAAACAGAGAGTTAGGTAACAGATCCCAAAAACAAATATTGTTTAAAACTTTAAAAAGTGAAGTAAATAAAAAATATATATTTGTGTATTGGCGCTCCTGGTATATTAACCAAAATAATAAAATTATTACATTGTGATATGTTCTTGACACAAGTACGATATTAAATATTAATCGGACGCTGTGTTTGTGACTATTACGTTAAAAGTTGCATTACATACATCCGTTACAAACACTAAAAGCTAATGATAAAAGCGAGTTAACAAAGAAAAAAACAAACAATGTTCATCTGCCAAGACAGGCAATAGTACAGATAGGCAATATTATAAACTTATTTTCTTACCGACAAGTTCTCGTCATACGAGATCAGCTGATTTTTAGTAGATCAAATTACATTGCGTTAAATTTTATTTGTTGAAAAAAAACCTTAATTAGCTATTTGCGACAGTCATTTCTTTCATTTAAACGTATCAATAAATTCAATCTCTATCGGTCCGGTGATTCCTGACTTCCTTTTCGTAAACAGTTCTCTTTTCACTAAATGCAATATCTGAACCAATTCAGTGAAATCGATTGACAATTCAAGTGTATTCAGTCAGTATATCATATTATGCGTCATACAGAATCACACATAGTGCTTATTAAAATGAAATTACATTAATCTATCTATACATGTTTATTATGTGATATAGGTACAATAATTATCATTGTGGTACGATTGTGTTTCGGTTGAGTATCTTTGAAATGAATATAAAAACCAACAACAGAATTCGGGTCTGTTCAACTCTAATTCCACTTGATACCATTGACGCACATCGATTGATTGAGATCTGGAATATTCTCGATTATATCAGGTTTCCATTGGTAGTAGTTTCCGTCACGGAAATATTAAATTCCTCATTACAAATTTATCCGAATAATTTCTTTAAAAGAAAAATGAGAGGGAACAAATCTAAAAAATTTTTTTTTTTTTTTTTGTATAACCTTTTACTATAATTTAAAATAAATAAATTAGTCTATGCCATTTTTTTTCTATACTATAATAATATTATAAAGAGGAAAGATTTGTTTGTTTGTTTGTTTCGAATAGGCTCCGAAACTATTGGACCGATTTGAAAAATTCTTTTTCCATTAGAAGCCGACATTGTCCCTGATGAACATAGGCTACTTTTTTTATTTTATTTTTTATTATTTTTTTTTGGGTTTCATTTGTGTTTTAATGTTTCCGAAGCGAAGCGAGGGCGGGTCGCTAGTATGTAATAAAATAACAAAATACACTTTTGTGTTTATAATATAAATTCAAACATTATTTCGGATAATAAATTCATATTAGACATATATTATTTTTAATTTTTAGAACAAAATTTAAATCGTTCACAGACTAGAAACGACGACGGCTTGATCACGACGTTACAAGGTCGCAAAAATCCCGAAAATAACTGCGCATTGAGTGGGTATTAGTAAAAATCAGTCGTTTTGATTTTCTGTCCGTTACCAGTTACGTTGGCCAGAATCCAAGTCCACAGGCTATTCCAAACGCCAGCCACCAACGAGACGGCTATTTGCGGCTCTGGTACTAACCCAGCGTACGTCACTGCTCTATTTAACAAGAACGAGCACACTATTGTAGTCAATTATGTCACCTGGACAGTCCTTTCACATATCGACAGGCTCAAGGTTAATGACGAGTCTCTGAGGGTTATCCGTTTCATTACAGAATACGAGCACGACATAGACCGCCAAAATGTTCAAAACACATTTAGACATGATTGGCAGAAACGAGACGCCGTCGAAGAAAGCCAGATTTTGGCAGTCCTTCGTGCGTTCTCTAAAAGGTACATTATTAAAGAAAATCCTGTTTTCAATTCAAACGGAAAACGGCATACAATGTTTTTGTAACGTTTTACCTTCTGATCAGGTTCGGAAGACATCAGAGCCGAGGAAAGGTACAGGCCAACACGCCGCAGCGTTTTTCCCGAACTCCTGTCGACCTACCCTTACTCCAAGTCGATTTACGACGACCCTATCGCTGCCGCTGAGAGGATTACGGTACCCGGCTACCGTTACCTGCCTGTCCATCGCGAGATCTACGGCTACTCCCCGCGCCCTATCTATGCCCACAACTACCCTCGCTCTCTCGATTATTACAGGCCAAGTAAGTAAACAATCAACATTGCGTCACATGCTACACTAAACAGAAGCCAATCAATTACAGCTTTTAAACTGTACAAGGCGAAATTCGGTTCAGTGTTTTTGATATAAGAGTATATAATGAAGAAGATATTTACTTCTGATGTAAAAAAGAAAATTTAATTAATAACTATTTTTAATTGATGTTTTAACTGAAAATAAAGGTGAAATAAGACTTGTTCACATTGTATATAGCCGTGCTTGAAATTATATTTGAAAGGTTTGACTCTGAACATTTTTGAGCTTTGTGCTTTGTTATTAACATTGTAATCATAGTCCAAATATTAGGTATGTATATATGTTTCAATTGTTTCAGCCCGAAAAGTTTAAGGGGGTCGTCCAACTTAAAAACTAACTTTCAGTTTTCATGATTGCTTCATAAACACAGCTTTATAAATAAATAAATAAAAAATATTCAACGTATAAATGTGAAATTTAAGATCTAATCAAGCAGATTATCTTCTGTCTTTAAAGTTATAGTAATTACATATCGAAGATGCCAGTTTATATTGTATTTTGAATTTTGTTAAATTTATATAAAAATAATAAAACGTTTGATAAACTTATAGTAAAATCTGTTAAGAGCTTGAAGGTTGGTTTGGAAAAAAAATTAATCGATTTAACATTACATGGAGTCACATACAGCCACAGACATGAACGTTATGTTTTATTTGTGATCGCATAAATCGAATTAGACTACATGGAAATATTAAATATCTGCAGATATATAAGATGCGGAATTAACGGTAGGCAGTGGCTCGGCTTTGCCCCTGGCATTGCTGAAGTCCATGGGCGACGGTAACCACTCACCATCAGGTGGGCCGTATGCTCGTCTGCCTACAAGGGCAATAAAAAATATATTTGTATACACTGTACAAACGTTACAACGTGAATTGTTATTCTTAATCTAGTTTGTTCATTATTATATATCTGACATTTCTCACTTCTGTTTTGTTCCTATTGTTCGTCTTTCTGTAGATATGCTTTTAGTCGCTACTCATAACTCTGCTTGTGCAAGTATAGAAATTACACTATTAATGAATACTAATATGCATGCATACGAATAGAGACCACCTCTTTTATACATAACTGTCCACTTCACACATGGTATCCATGAATGTTAATTCGAAAGTCATCTTTTTTTTTAAATGTATGCACCGATCTTCTTGCGCTTGTCAGGTGATACATGCCTTTTATTTTTCCTCTTTTAAAATGTATTTGCTTATTAAGTATCATTTACTTCCGTATATTTTACCAAGCTTTCCAAGGAATGTAATAAGGAGGTGAGTTCTATCATTTTAGATTTTCTGTAATGAATGTTTGATTATTTATTACCTTTATTAAAATATAATAATTGTAAAAATAAAGCTTCTGCGAAGCGCAATTAACCAACCACTAATTACTAACAAATTATTTTAGTTCGAGAATTAAGACTTTGAAATTATATTTCACAGAATTTTTGTATTAGAATGCAAGTTATCTCTATAATGTTTTTATTACAAGACTTAATTTATTCTACTCTTTTTTTTAACAAATATTAAAATCCCATATAAAGGACTATTAAGGTCGAAACTTTTTTTTGTGTGTTTTTTTTATCTGAAAATTAAAATTCCATGAACGAAGTAATTTAATGTGAATAATGTTTCACTAACTGTAAAAGTAATCGCAATCTCACTTATAAATAAGCAATATAGCGGTTGTTAAAATTTGGTTTTTTGTTTGCAATAGTCTACCACGTGCCAAGACGCGTGCGACGTGGAGTTGATCCCTTCGACGCCCACAAGGCATGGCAGGACCATCTCGACAGGCTGGCTGCCATCGACCGGCTGTACCCATCTCGCTACGGACTCTACCTAAAGGACCGGGCCTACCCCATCACCGACCTTACCGCACCCCTCATCGACCCCCTTAAGCCTAAGAGTCTAAAAGGCATCGAATATGAGCCGGACAACAAGCCCCACTGGGGAACAGGTAAATACTAAGTCCCTATCATCGATAATATTTAAGCTAAGATAGATTAAGGTTGTCTCGTTGGTTCGTTCTTTACACAAGACTGAATCGTTTTGTCACCTTTGGTGTCTCAAGTTGACTGATAGTTTTTGTAAATGACGAAACAATGATTTGATTCTGATCCATGTCATTGGCTAAGTACGAAGTATACTTAATATTGCAATAAGGAGTTATTGATCGAATGGCAATTATTTAATCTATGTTAAATATAGTAGGTACCAAACATAGCTGATTATATGGATTCAGGTTCATAAACTTATTAGGACAACAATCACCTATTAGATTCATTGTTCATTGAATCTAATTTGTGTGATATGAATTCCTTTAAGACCATGCAAATATTATTACGTTCAACATTAATTGTTAATAAATTAATTAAGCCACACGAACCTTTATTTATGTATAGTTTGTCAGTTCAAATTACATTGTTAAATTCATTAATATAATTTATGGTAAGTAAATTGGCTACTATTTCAAATTTTGGATACTTTTGGAAATCAATTATAATTTGTACCATTAATTTTGTCTCTACATAAATTTGATACATTTTCGTTCCCTAACCATTTGTTTGATAGTACAAATTTTTAAATATTTTCACTAACATTTTATAAGTTATATTTTATATTAAAACATAAAAGACCAATTCGTGTTTTGATTTAGTAGAGTAGTACCTATCTTTATATTTATTATGTTTTGCAATATGAGAAAATTTCGTGGTGAAAGCAATTTACTATTTGCATCAATTTATTTAATCTCAAATTTTTGTATGCATTTAGCAGAAATGAACCGTTTAGTCAATCTGAAGTACGAAATTTTCTACATTTAGTCTGTTTATGAGCAGACACCTACAATTAATAAAACGTGCATGAATCCTGCATTGTAAATAAGAGCAAAGCACTGTCATTGTAAAGTCTTCACTAGAGTAATATCAAGCTCTACATGAAAACGTTACCTCCATATCGTAGTACATTCACTGTTAGGTTAAATGATTTCCAACATTTGTTTCAAAGGAGTTATTATAAATGTTCTTCTTTGAGATTATTTGAGATACATATTGACTATAAGACTTGCCATGAAGGAGCGTGGCCGGCGAGGATTTACGACGTGTTCAAAAAGGACCCATTTTTCGCTGAGGCCGAAAAATGGGCAGGTTTTGATCGCTCCCTGCGAGGAAAATCTCCAACGCCAGTGAAGCCAAGGATTAGTCAACCGCGTGAGACTGAGGTCGCTTTCGATGCCGACGGTAAGGGCAACAGACCTCTGAACATCCTGAATCTTCGTCACGACCCTTAAATTTTGTCAACAATTGTCCGTTTGGCTATGTGTTCCATGTCCAACGTGTTCCCAACGAATGTGATATGAGTTTTAATAGTCGTAGAGCAACCAAACTTAGATGTTTTCAATGTATTTCTGAAGTGAATAAAAAGCGAAGACAACTTTATTCACGGATACCCACCTTGTTTCCATCCTACGACCATGATGATAACGTGTAAAACCCGACTACGCACGTACTTTACCTGTGTGCTCATAATAAAACTGATCTGCATGAAAGGTTGTGAAGTAACATAATATGTAAGTTTTAATTTCAACTAAAACTGTTGATTAACAAAATTAAAAATGTTAAATAAGTAAAGTTTTTAAAAGCTGTTCATAAAATAAAGATGGTAAATAATTATCAAAGTTTAGCTTCACAATCTGCTTTGTAACCAATTGTATCGAGTCCATCAGAATATTTACTGATGGTTGAGAAAATTCTATTTTTAATACCAATTTGAATAATTTGATAGAATATTAGTCTTAAACTAATTCATCCGTAAATTCAGTTGGACTCAAAATATGTTTTCATACACTGTTGTATAAGCAGCTTAACGGTATCGGGGCGATGACGAAGAATGAGCAGGAGTAAGTCTGTTGTCCGTGTCAGGCACTAAATTTGAAGTTGTGGCGTGTAGGTGCACCACTGTACAGCGTTGGCGGACTACGACGCAGGCCTTGGGCTGATATTTTCAACCCGAGCCCGTCTCTACCGATCTCTGCAATCACTCGTGACCCCTTCTGGCACGACTGGCCGGAGCTGAAGCCGATCGCGAGATGGGACCGCAGCCCGTCCTACATCCGTGACTCGTATCTGTCTCCAGTCAAACGGACCTTCCTCTGGGACAAGCACCCGATCAGGCCGTTAGGTTAGTTTCACGCTGTAAATACGCCAAACGACATGCAGCTTCGTTGGTGTTTCAGCTGTAAAAAGCCTTTGGATCTTACAATCATCATAATCATTAATATTTAAAAAAAGAACTTTTAAAAAAAATTAAGAAGTATTTTTTTCTTAGCACTTTTATTACAGTAGAGTATAATTCATATTTGTTTAAATCATAACAGATTTAATGCTGGACGCCGAGCTTTCTGTGGGTGAACTCGGCAGGACTTTGCCATTCATCCGTAGCCTGTAATGCATTTGCAGCAGGTATATGGTATAGAACACCTCACGAGTTTATTAAGTAGACAGTAGTTTTCTTGTGCCGTCAATTTCATTTCACGCGTGTTGAATGGAAAATGATTTGAAACTTTCGTCTAGATTAGATATTTCTGTAGTCTGTGTGAATGTTTTACGAATATCCTAATAGTTATGACACGAAGCACAATGACGAAAAAAATTCAGTATATGTATCATCCGGTGGCACGTTCCTTCTCGACTATAACTATCCTGGTATCCTGGTAAGACATTAAACCACTTTCATGAGTGTCTTATTGAGTTCATCTCTCATAGAAATTTAAAACACCAAGCCACTGCTTTGCTCTTTTTATAAAATGCATGTCTTGAATTATAAACATGAATGACTTTGTTTTCTTGCATTTTACATATTTGTAGATTATCTTTACTTTTTTATCGAACAAATGTCACATAACATATTCATCATAAATTACTCAAAAAAATCTATTATTTAAATCTACTTTATCGCAAACATATAAATTTATTGAACACTAAAATAATTCATTTGTGTGATGTATTTTAATTTTGCAATACCAAATTCAATTAATAAGCTTATCTTTTCAGTAACAACAACAAGTTTGTTAATATTCCTCACAGGGTGTAGAGAGACCGTTCTCGAAATCGAAATTGGAACAACTACCTTAACTACCTTAACGTAATTTAATTATATAAAATTTACTTATCAAAACAAGCATAAATACTTATTGTTTTAGTAAGTAAATGTAACGGTTACAGTAAACGAAAACAACACAGTAAACAAAAACAGCTGGCCCATGTTTTTAATCATTATCTATGATATGTGATAACATATTTTTTTCCCTACTTATACTTTGAGAGGCTATTTCAGCTTCACCATAACGTGTAGGTGAGCTCACGGGGCTCAAACCGGAGTGTTGCTAACACTGGGCAAGAGCAGTGCTTCGCAGAATCTACCACCGAATCGGAAACGCGACCCACTGAGAAGATTCGGCGAGTATCTCAGTGGGCTGTGTCTATGGGTTAATTCGCTCGTCGAGCCCTGCGTCGCAAGCGACGGGTTCGACGAGGACGGTGACCGGTGCTTGTGGTACCTAAAAGCACCGTTAATGGATCGGGAGGATCCGTAATGACTTGGCGATAACACCAAAAGCGTGAACATGAATTTCGCTATAACAAGGTTGACTTGATTTAAAGTTACGATTTACTAAGCAAATACTATATTTCTATGACGACGTTTAGTGCTATGGTGTTGGAAATCAATACATATTGTGTTCGTTTTAGTAGACGGTTCCAATACACTTGGTGCACTGAATATATTACATCAACAATCCTTTTGTATTATATATATTTGTGTTATATTCTTTTCCCCATTAATCGTTACATATTATGTACTTTTTTAATTCACAAATTCTTTAAAAAAAATTTTATGTACGAGAATTATTAGAATGAAATTGTTAATTAAATTAAGTTATTTGTTCATTTGTAGACTGATAGATGTGTGAAATAAAAACTACATAATGTCAAAGCAGTGATAACTGTGGTTCTTATATTTATGTTTACAGGTTAAATGGTATTAACTTAACTAAAATAGTAGCGTTTGAAAACACATTATTAGGTCCGATTTGGGTCACTTTGCTTTCAACTTTGCTAAAAGCTATTCACTAAACTTAGATTTTAAATGTTTCATGAAATAAATCAATGAAAAGATGATATGATAGATCATGAAATATTTTATTTTACAGCCGCGGCTTACTAAGAGGCGGGTCATCGTATGCTGGAAACATCGAATAAAACGTTACCTACTTGAAAGTCGAAGCACCAAAACGTTGACTATGTTTAAAATTAAATGAAACATTTAAACTAAATGAAACTGAAAAATGAAAGTAAATAAAAAATATATATATAAAGATTTTCCGCAAGATCTCAAAGACTGCTGCTACTCTTGTTTAAAAGGTTCAACATAGTCACTGCCACGGTAAAGAAATTGTTACACAAATCTTGTTTTTGTTACCTTTAATTTATTTATTTTACTTATTCCAATTAATAAAAAATACAAAAGATAAAAAAGTATTTTTTTATTTTCGTATAATATTTAGATAACAGGGGTTTGGAAAATGATTCAGAACATGAAAACAAGTGGTTAGAATTGGAGCTTACCGTTAAATGGGTTAAAAAATCATTTAAAAAATTGTGTGAAAGGCCTTTAAAAATCTAAATTGCAGGTTTGTTACCCGTCGACCTTCATTGCGGTGGACAGAAAAGAAAGATTAGAAAAAAGTTTTTTTAAGAATTAACCTCTTTAATAAAAATATGTACTCTCTTAATGGCTGCAATTCTACAATAGTCACGAAAGTAATGACTAGAAAGATTCCAAGATATATTAATATTAAGGGATTGTTGCGTTTTCTTTTTTTTTAATCTGTAGGGACCAAACCATGGTTTTAATTTAATCTCTATATATAAAAATGAATTGCTGTTCGTTAGTCTCGCTAAAACTCGAGAACGGCTGGACCGATTTGGCTAATTTTGGTTTTGAATTATTTGTGGAAGTCCAGAGAAGGTTTAAAAGGTAGATAAATATGAAAATGCTTGGAGTTAAATAAAAATAACAATTTTGTTTTTCCTTTGATGTGTCCCCCGTCGGACGGATTACTTTTGTTTGTTTTAAGTTTATTCTAGACAAAAGTTTAGGTCTTTTATTTATCGATTAAGGCACTACGAAGTCTGCCGGGTCAGCTAGTTTTATTAATAAAAAAGTAGTCAAGGCTGACTAAGCAAATAAAAAAATGTATTGACAAACAGAATGAAGAATAGTCCATAACTGTTTTTCTTTTGTTTATTCATACTGTTTAACAGGGATTCCTAAACTAATTTGGGCTAGAGACCCCATTTCCAAAACGAGTTGATACCTCAAACCTCCATAGCCAATCTATTTTAAGAATTGTAACTTTAGTTTTTTTTTCTATTGATACAATATACCAATTTAAAAACTTAGCAGTTAGTGTGTGTTAGTTGTGAGTACAACTAACATCACTTTCTCATCAAAATTCAACAAAATAAGTACTTAGACAGAATTCAGTACATATCTTGTACAGAACTTGTCGACGTTCTTGTTAAAGTTTTTCATATTGTACGAAACTTATCGACTTGTTAAATTTAAAAAAGTACAACAAGGATACTTCCTACTAAAATATTAGTCATTTTTATGACAAGTTGGTACAAGTAATACGACTTATGCAGTAGATACCTAGCTTGAAAGTTGCAAATAAGGACTTGTGTTAATTATTATGGAGTCGATTTTTAGAAAAATCATTTTTAATTTATGTCGATCCCTGAGAGACCAACCACTGGGAGTCCTCATCATAGATATGTGGTCGTAGCCATCATGTAACAATTTGAAGCCAGTTCGAAGATAAGTTTGCAGATATTAAATTCCGAACGATAATATTTAGCAAGTCATTTGGGATCCTTCGACTATCGATGCTTTTAGACATTCCAAGCATCGGTCACCGTTCTCGTCGAACCCGCCGAATGTGAAGAACGGTTCGTCGTGAAAGCTAACTCACAAACACAACCGACTGAGTTTCTCGCCGGATCTTCTAAGTAGGTCGCGATTCCGATCCAGTGGTACATTCAGCAAAGCACTGCTCTTAGTAGAACTAGTGTTAGCTAAGTATCCAGGCTGAGCTTTGTGAGCTCGCCTACACGTCTGGTGAAGCTAGCATAACCCCTACGACGAAATATAGAGTGTAAACATCTAATTATTTGACATTATTTGACAACAATACCATCTTTGTAATAATATGCATTAGTAAAGAAATACTGGTTTTATGATTAGGCAAGAATACCTGATAAATACTTTCAAAAGTCGTCGTGGCCTAAAGGATAAGACGTTCGGTGCATTCGTATCGAGCAATGCAACGGTGTTCGAATCCCGCAGGCGGGTACCAATTTTTCTAATGAAATACATTACTTAACAAATATTCACGGTTGACTTCCACGGTGAAGGAATAACATCGTGTAATAAAAATCAATCCCGCAAAATTATAATTTGCGTAATTACTGATGGTAGGACCTGTTGTGAGTCCGCACGGGTAGGTACCACCACAATGCGTTTCAGTTTTGAAGGGTGGGGCAGCCATTGTAACTATACTGAGACCTTAGAACTTATCTCAAAGTGGGTGGCGCATTTACGTTATAGATGTGTATGGGCTTCAGTAACCAATTAACACCAAGTGGGCTGTGAGCTCGTCCACTCATCTAAGCAATAAAAAAAAAAAAAAAAAAACTGATATGTATTTATTTTTACGTCATTGTACAAAAAACTCTACATTTACTGCTAGATGTATGTAGATACAAGACTAGTTCGCGATGCTATTAATAAAAGCAGGATTATTAAACGTATAAACCTAAATTTAAAAAAACCATTTAGGGTCGCTCCTCGCGTTCTCGCTAAAAAGTCTTCATCGCGTATGTACCGTATAATTCTACCATACGTAATACTTCGCAAGTAGTTGAATGCCATACCGAAAAAAACAAAAGAGTTTTGTCACAAAAACTACCTGACCCGGCAGACTTCGTAGTGCCTCAATCGATAAATAAACAATCTAAACTTTTGTATAAAATAAACTTAAAACAAACAAAAGGAATCCGTCCGATGGGGGACACATGAAAGGAAAAACAAAATTGTAATTTTTTATTTAATTCCGAGCATTTACATATTTATTTACCTTTTAAACTTTCTCTAGACTTCCACAAATAATTCAAGACCAAAATAAGCCAAATCGGTCTTGCCGTTCTCGAGTTTTTGCGAGACTAACGAACAGCAATTCATTTTTATATTTAAAGAAGATTAGATGGATTAAATTAATCAATAATTTGGGATTAAGGCACTTTAATCCGTTTTTTGTTTCAAAATAGATTTTGCTACCCTGAAAATAAATTTAAACTTTATTTTGAATTTTAAAGTTAATTTGTCTGCAATTAATTATGGGATGAATTCAATGAAATGAAACGTTAAAAAACTATTTTAATTTGTTCAATGTTACCAGTATTTAAAAAATCCTAAATTTTTGGTTCCTTATTTAGGGATAACCATAGAGTTAGTATTAAGTCCATGGGGATAACAAACATATTATTATTTGCATATAAAAAAATTTAGCAAACAGTAATACTAAATTATTATTATATTTATTTTTTGCTTAGATGGTTGGACGAGCTGACAGTCCACCTGGTGTTAAGTGGTTACTGGAGCCCATAGACATCTACAACGTAAATGCGCCACCCACCTTGAGATGTAAGTTCAAAGGGTCTCAGTATAGTTACAACGGCTGCCCCACCCTTCAAACCGAAACGCATCACTGCTTCACGGCAGAAATAGGCAGGGTGGTGGTACCTATCCGCGCGGACTGACAAGAGGCCCTACCACCAGTAATTACGCAAATTATAATTTTGCAGGTTTGATTTTTACCGTGGAAGTCAATCGTGAACATTTGTTGAGTACGTATTTCATTAGAAAAATTGGTACCCGCCTGAGATTCGAACATCGGTGCATCGCTCAACACGAATGGACCGGACGTCGTATCGCTTAGGCCACGACGACTTCATACATTTAAAACAAGGCCGTGGCCCAAGTGGTCGTAAGTCGTCATTGTTACTTATATACATCGAAAATGCTATAGACTACTTGGGTATCCAAGTAGCGCTCAGGAAACGCCTTAGAGAAGAATTCATTGTAGAGTAAACCTCTCTTTGGACTCAGAGATACTAAAAGATCTATAAGATCAAGATTTAAGATCATCTGAACAATCTATTCGATAGGAAAAAATATGATTTGGTATGTCTGGATGAAGTATCTCAAATAAATATTAAAAGTCCAAATAATGACATATTAAACGAAATAACATATTTTAAGTCCTTTGACACTATCTGCTTCATTATTCAATAAAAGTGATCCTAAAATTAGTAGTAAAGTAGTACTAGACAGTAGAATTTGATTGCCATAAAGTAGGTAATCGTGATGTTTTTATTTATTTATTTTTTTAACCCTATTATAAACAAAATCGTGGTATTTTTTAGTGAACTTTCTGTAAGATTCCAAAATTTCTTGTCAAATCTTCTTAAACCAATTTGTTTCTTAATATTTTTGAAAAGTTTGGTATTATCAGCAGCTTTTGTTTAACTAAGCATAGAGCAAACAAGAATGTAGGAGGAACATAAATTGAAATCTGGTCACTCCAGGCTCGTTATTTTCAAAAAATATTAAAAAAAATAAAAAATCAGTTTCAAACAAACGAACGCTAGGCCAAAAAAAATAAAATAAAATAATTGTGATTATTGCGCAAACTATTGTAATTTTGAGTGATGTGAATTTTAAATTAAGTGTTTCGATCAATTTTAATCGCAATCAGTGTTGAAAAAATAAAGATGAGTGAAATTTTAGCAGATCTTGAAAACGATGTTGAAATGTTGAATTCTGAAGTCCCTTTCGATAATCTCGTCATATTGAAAGAATTCGGAAACATCGTAAACCTTGTCAAGTAATTAAAATTGTACACACTTGATATGTTATTTTAGTAATTGATAAGTAATATAAGAAAATATTAAATAATAAATTAAAAGACTTCTTTTTCAAGCAGAAACAAGTTAATAATATCTATTTTAGGAACAATTGCTTAAAATAAAAAAAATAAAAGCGTAACTTATTTGACCACAGCATTTGGAATTAACAACTTTATCCATGTTCTATTTTGTACATGGTTTTGGCTCACAGGCTCTTCTAATTGGTAGAGCTTTGATTCGGTAAATTAGGATAGGCAGGAAAAGCGAAAAAATGCTAAAACAATCAGTAAACTTAGTACAGTAAATCCTACAATTTGTTGATAACAAGCACAATTTTGATTCAAAAGTAATGTCACCTAGTTTAATTTGGTAAAAATGTGTGGATTGTATTAATTCATTAAATTGCTATGTCACAGAGATGAAGATTTTTTGGAAACTGTACCTAAAGCAAAATTGCGACGTGTAAAATGGTTACCCATGTTTAATTGCTTAAAACAGGGTATATTTGATGAAATGGTACAAGAAATCAGTAATATGTGGGAATATGAAAGTATGCCTGAAAAATTAGAAATTCTTGAAAAGCAGAAGGAGAAGTTTAATGATGTTGGAGACGGCAAAAAATTATGGTATGTGTAACGCAATACTTTGTGCCTGGCAAAGGTGCCATTTGGATTGTATAGGTTTATATCTATATTAGACAGCTAATTAATGCCAGATAAGCTATTACACTAATCTTAGTTTGTTGCAATCAAAATCAATAGCAATCAAGCCAAAATAACACTATTTTATAAATATGTCATCTCCAAAAGTTTGATGGTACAATAGAAATAATACTAACTTTCCTGAAATAAATTATATTAAATTAAGTAAATTAAACTTAATAATTGCTAACCGAAAAGTATTGGACTTGTGATCTGTTCAATTAGCCATAAGCCAAACTCTGTAGTTTATAGCTGCTCTTTTTTCTGATCTATGTTGTGGACATGCACAGAGAAACTAGCTTTCATAAAATAATGAAGGTCTGGCCAGCACGGGCTCTTGTTCTAATGCATTGTATACACCTGCTTTTAAGTTGCTTTAAAACATTATCTTAACAATAAAAACATTTGTCTGAAGTCTGATTAGTGTTGAAGTTGTTTTTATGCTTGTTTACAATAAAAATATTATATTAATTTTATTTCATGCAAAGTGGACAGTAATCATTTTGGTTGACCATTAGGCTCATAAAATTTTAAAATGAATCCCTTTTACGGTTGTGTACTAGTATCATAGTCCTTGAATCCCGTCATTGGTTATAATTAAACCCATACATTTTACATAATAATATATAATATACTTCTCCCTTGTTCAAAACTATTTTACACAGCTAGTACTTACAGCAGATAAACGGTGTGGAGGATGTTGTGAAATGTACAGTCAAGAGCATTGTGGATTTGGTCAGACCAATGTATTGGGTTAAACCCTCAAGGCCTGTACTGGTCACGATGAGTTTCTCGAGGTTTCCATTCCATTCTTCCTTGTAATGTGACTGAAGTATTCAAGGAGTCTACTAACCCTAGTCTACCCGCCATGGCGCGCACATGGCGGTACCTGGGTCCCGGCCCAGCCGGAGTAGAGGAGCTCTTTGGGGCTTAGTCGTTAAGCTGGGCGGTTTTGGCGCGGAGTCCGATATAACCCAGTCCGACCCCCGTCGGCAGGGTATCCGTAGAGTAGGATTCCCCATGGATACAAAAAAAAAAAAACTACCCTAAATGTGGTGTGTCTACGAGAACTCAAAATCTTCTAGTGGTTGTCAACCAAGTGTCTTCGCAGAGTTGATTAAATTTTGCCAAAAATCCATCGCACCTAAAATAAGCAAACCAACACAGTCTACCTCATAGCATAGGGTTACTGGAACTTATAGATACAACAAGTGTTTTAAATGCCCACCTTGAGATAATAGTAAACTAAAAAATAGGTGGTGTAATTGTCCTAAGGACTGATATGGGACATGAAATAATATTATTTTCAATGAAACTAAGTTTTCATTATGTTCATACAAACTTATTCCCATATTTCATCTTTATGTATCTAATGATATATATCTACTATCACCATGTCCCAATTCAGAAAAATTAAACATGAAAAACGAGTGACTTCATATCCATAAGAGAAATGCAAAAATTTAAAATTTGTCTCATATTGGGGAAGGAATTAAATCCGATTTTTTTATTGAGATAACACACATTCAATCCGAGCTACAATTGCCTCTTATGTTCTGTTTGATGCAGTTGCACTTTCGTAATAAAAAAAGCGTTAAGTTTAACTAGTAGCTGCTACTTCTACTTTTTCTAATAACATTAGGCTCAACGAAAAAGCAATTTATTAAGAGAGACAACACAAATCAGTGCAAATATTTTTGCAATTATTACTTACATTAAATAAAGCTTGATTTATATTTATGAAGGCGATCTTTTCACATTTATATATTGAAAATTTAACATTATAACTATAATATTGTTTTATATTTCAGGAGGCCACAATTAGGAGATGTGAAAGCACAAATGAAAGCCAGTGATGTACAAAATTTGCAAAACCAAAAGTCTCTACTTGAATCCTTAGCTAAAGAATATGAAATGAGGGTCAATAGGTTGAAGAATGTTATTTCTGCCAAAAGAGGCTATTTAAAGGCTTTACAACTGGACTTACAGAAGTATCAAAAAAAAAATGAAGATTTCTTCAGTAAAATCAGCAAAAAGTTAGAATGTCATGATACTTTTGTAAGTGATATGGGCAACAATAAGATGAATGTTGAAGAAGAAAGTTGGACAGACAAAGACTTACATTTTGATGAAATAAAGTGATTGCATAATAGATTGAATAAAATATATATATTTCAGAAATTTGTACATGAACAAGTTACAATAAAATCTAGCAATGAATTTTTCAAAGAGTAGGTGAAAGATGTGCAGAGCAAAATATATCGAGAATAGCATTTGCTTTACTCTCTTAATTTACAAAATGAAATATTATTAATTTAAAATACTGTAAGTAGACATACAATAAATTGCCTTTAATATTAATGTTGAATGTGAAAAGTTTAGCATTTTTTGTGAAAATTACAGAATGTCAAAACAAAATAAACAAATAGTTTAAATAGCAATATTTATTAATGAAAAATGTTAACATAGCTAAAAATAAAATTGTACAATGCAAAACCTGCATATAATTTATATAATATTTAGCAATTGCACTATTGTTGCGAGGACTACACTGCTTCTACTTTATTTAAAATAATTAAATTTGAGACTTTCATTACAGTATAATTAGACTGACAAATAAGCCTCGGCCAGGGAGATCATATACTTTCCTATAATTTTGACTGCTACTTATTTTAACATTAAGAATAATACTGAGAGCAAATTAAATTTTATTTCACTGGATATTCTCTCCTAAACATATTTTTGCAATGGAGTCCTGGGTACTAACACTTAAATGCTATGACAAATATAAGAAGGTAAATTGCATGTTTAGGCCAACTTCACAGAAGGACTAAACCATCAATAAATATTTAAACTACAACAAACATAAAATTCATGTTGACAACTATGGACGAACATTGTTTTTTAATTATTGCCTATTCCATACAAGAATTTCTCAAATCATTTAATTTTCGTCACTCCAGACTTATATATAATTTACATTCATAGGCACATTAGATATAAAATAAATCAACCAAATGTGCTTCCGATCCTCTACTTAATAGATTATTTTGTAAATGTAATTACGCTTCAGTGTCCAATGCCCGCATCTCGAAGTCAGCTGCCACTTTTCTGATAAAATATGTTAAATGATACGAAACAATTTGACTATAACATGTAGACGATAGATAACACAACAGGGTTCAGTACCAATTAAAGGGCTGCTAGGTAGTACTTCAGGGATCGAAAAAGCATGTCAAAGTGACATTGCCGAACGTGTCTACTCATTAATTCTCACGAAAGTTTAACAAAACAAATTAATTTCACTCATATTGTGTAAACGTAAAACAAGAAGGCACAAGTAATTGATAACATATATTTCACAAATTTAAGACACATTGTCCGGCCCTGTCCAATGACCTAATAATAATAATTATAATACATGATATAATTAATTATTTGTAGCATTCCTCTCACTGTGCAGCACACTGGATACCAAATGTCAGTTATTTTTTCTTAGGTGGTGACCTTTGAGGAGTAGCTGGCCTTCCACTGTTTATACCATTGTACTGGTATTTTGCTTTTTTTTCAGATGGTTTAAGAATCTGTAAGGGATATGGTAATTTACTACTTCATCTGCATATGGTAAATCTAAAAGTTCTTGATATGGTAATCATGTTACCTGGAACGAGCACATTAGAGTTTCATCAACAGACATCATTCCACCAGCATTATCAAATTCTCCACAGTAGTTGGGTGCAGAGAACAAAGTAACCAACATTCGTTTGGCGAAAAATTCATATCCATCTTCCACCACCTGAAATGAAAACATAATTTTAACTAGTCTGAATTGTCTGACTTAGCACCATATTTAAGAGGTTATTGGAGTGGATATCCATCAGTAAGTATCTTCAGTCGGCATCGATGCGCCACTTCGATAAAGTTGCACGGCACGAGAACCCTCTCATCGTGGCTGCCGGTAACTACATTCCCGTACCTGCGGACAGAATAAAAAGCAGTCGATGTCGCCCCAAACACGTCATTTCGGATCCTCCCGATCCACTAACGGTACTTTTAGGTACCTCAAGCACCGGTCATCGTTCTTTTCGAACCCGTCGCTTGCGACGAAGGGCTCGACTAGTAAATTAACCCTCAGACACAGCCCACTGAGTTTCTCGCCGGATCTTCTCAGTGGGTCGCGTTTCCGATCCGGTGGTAGATTCTGCGAAGCACGGCTCTTGCTAGGGTTCGTGTTAGCGACGTCGTCAGGTTTGAGGCCGGTGAGCTCACCTACTAGTTAAGGTTACGCTGAAATAGCCTCTCAAGGCTCTCAGCTTAGGTAGGAAAAAAAAGAAAAAAAAGAAAGGAGTGCATAGACATAATTTGTCATATACATAATAATTATTAAGCAGGAAATATACCTAAGACAGACAAGTATCAAGGTAGAACTAGCTTAAAATCTTGTATCTTCCAATAAATATACCTAGTCAGGTCATAAGTATTGTCACACAGTAAAAACTTTTCTTTCTGGCCACAAAAAAGTTTATTGAATTCGAATTTCGAATTGTTCATGGAAATAAAAATGTATACTTTTAGAATTTTACTCATTTTTAAATATGGAGTGGACGCTTAAAGAAGACCGTGTTGCAGTTATTGCGTTGCATCGTTGCGGTTACGCGCCAATTCAAATTTTTAACATACTGAAAATTTTGAATATAACCAAAAGATTCGTTTATCGTACCATCAAACGATACAATGAAGACTCTAGTGTAGATGACAGGTCAAGAAGTGGTCGCCCTCGGTCTGTTAGGACTCCAGCAGTGATAAAAGCTGTGAAGGCGCGAATTCAAAGAAATCCCAAACGTAAGCAGAAACTGTTGGCCCTTCAGATGGGGTTAAGCAGAACCACGGTGAAAAGGGTGTTAAATGAAGACTTAGGGCTTCGGGCATATCGAAGAAAAACAGGACATCGTTTGAATGCTCGTCTAATGGACCTGAAACTGAAGAGATGCCGCGCTTTGTTGAAGCGGTACGCGGGAAAAAAATATCGGGAAATTCTTTTTTCGGATGAAAAAATTTTTACCATAGAAGAGAGCTACAACAAACAAAATGATAAGGTGTACGCACACAGTAATGAAGAGGCGAGCAACCGTATTCCGCGTGTCCAACGAGGTCATTTTCCATCCTCGATCATGGTATGGTTGGGAGTTTCTTATTGGGGCTTAACAGAGGTACATTTTTGTGAGAAAGGTGTAAAAACGAATGCAGTTGTGTATCAAAATACAGTCCTGATGAACCTTGTGGAACCTGTTTCTCATACCATGTTCAATAACAGGCACTGGTTATTCCAACAAGATTCGGCGCCAGCTCATAGAGCGAAGAGCACACAAGACTGGCTGGCGGCGCGTGAAATCGACTTCATCCGGCACGAAGACTGGCCCTCCTCCAGTCCAGATTTGAATCCGTTAGATTACAAGATATGGCAACACTTGGAGGAAAAGGCGTGTTCAAAGCCTCATCCCAATTTGGAGTCACTCAAGACATCCTTGATTAAGGCAGCCGCCGATATTGACATGGACCTCGTTCGTGCTGCGATAGACGACTGGCCGCGCAGATTGAAGGCCTGTATTCAAAATCACGGAGGTCATTTTGAATAAACTTTAGTGTCATAAGAATCTATGTTTTGTTAAGTTCATTTTGGTATATGAAGGGTTACATAATGAATAGACTTGTTTCAATTATTTTACATTAAACATGTGACAGAATTTATGACCTGACTAGGTATATATTTAAGGGACTCTGATCGAAGAATATGACAGCTTGGCCTATCAGATTACATTTATGTATTTGAGAAAAAATTTAGATATACTTAGAATAAGCCATTACGTGAATATTTTTACCTGGTGAGCACGGCAAATCAAATCTAAATCATGCCTGTTGAGGAATTTACTGACGACGTCGGGTCCGAAAGTAAACGAGACGCCGCGATCGTTTTCCCCCCAACCTTGAACATCCTTATCGGGATCTGACCACAGCAAGTCACAAAGCAATCCTGCAGACAAATTTATTTATTTTGAATAGGAATAGACTTACTAATTTTATTAACACGAAATGATAATTTACGAGTAGGTACTTTCTGTGTTATAGCTTTAACTGCTCAACATTTGTTTTTAATCTTATGACGAGGTCGGTGTTCTGCACCGTAAAATAATACTAGCAAAACACAGTACGACATTGGTTATCACAAGCCGTTTCAGTTTAGTAGTTTGGAAGAAATCGACTAATAGTCACAGAGATAACGCCTTATATTCTCATTTTATACTTGGATCGGTATCAAGTTCTAGTCATGGAGACGCGCCGGCAGTTTCGTACAAGCAGCTTAACACTGCAGGAGTCATTGACGGTCATTTTACCACTGCTAAAGAGCGTGTAGCTCATGTAGCAATGTAATTTTTTTAACTAAAGGCTTCTTATATTCTCCTACCAAATCCATCCCACTCCACCGAGACTGGCTAATGAAAAATGGTGGTTTTCTTAGCAACCAACTTAACATGCATAATCCAGAGGAGGTAAGAAGCACGATCGTGTGCCGATTAATACGATGCAATCACAGCATTTCGGATCCGCCCGATCCATTAATGGTGCTTTTAGGTAACTCAAGCACCGGTCATCGTTCTAGTCGAACCCGTCGCTTGCGACGAAGGGCTCGGCGAGTAAATTAACATGACGAAAGAGGCTGCTTCTACCAAAAAAAAAATTCTGTATAATCTGGCACATTGTGTGCACTGATTGCCAAACTCTGAACAAAAGTCGCGTATGCAGTATACTAAATTAGGTAATTGCTGAACAGGCCTTCGTATTCGCTAGCTCCACTCAGGTGGCCTTGTGTAAACATTTCGTGTTTTAGTAAGACTGTTACATTCAGTCACACTGTTCTTTGCTAGTACAATAATAATTGAGTTGCTGTCAATTCCTTGTTTTATTTTGGTATCATAATTTACTATTTGTTTGTATTTGTGTATTATAACCTGATCAATTTTTTGTTTTCATATTGTAAATTGTGAAATTTTGAGTTAAAGTTTTAAAGTCATTGTGACCTAACTGATATGAAGCCAAAGCATAATCTGAATATTGCTTCAGCATAAAAAAATCTTGAACGCAAAGGATTAATAACCAGGGCTTTCCTTAAATGACGCTTTTTTACTTGACATAAACTTTACAGACAACATCTGTGAAATCATTATTTTTTTTGTTCTAATTTACCTACCTGTATCTGGAACATCAGTGGGTCGCATTATTCTTCTGATCTGTTCCATTCCCTGTAAATCTGGAGACAAACCACCATGGCAACAGAAAATCTTCTCATCAATTATAGCAGCAATTGGCAAGCAGTTAAAGCAATCCGTGAAAGTCTTCCACAGTTTTATATTGTATCGGCGTTTGCACTCATCATAAAAACCTGTGTAAATGTTAAGAAAAATTATTAATTAAACTTAAGCAGTTATAAAACCTAATATTGAAGTAAAATTAATTGCAGTATTCATGACCTATCTGATAACAACCTAATGTACTCTTATCAAGTGTTGCAACTATGCCAGCATTCAAATGCATGTACATTTTTACTTAGTAAATATGTAAATAACAAGTGTTCACAAATAACTTCCATGATAAGAGAATAACTTAATATAATAAAATGAAAAGCCCACAAAAATGTGTATTTTCAGAAAGTGTATCTGCACCGGTAATTACTACCATCATATTTTTGCTGCAAAATACTTATACATTCCAGTTTGGATGATGCGACAATATTCTTTAGTTTATAAAGACTTTGACCTCACATCTAAAGGCGAGTGGCAATGCTTACATTGTGATGTCTTAATGACTTAACGCCATGTCAGCCCTGAGCCAATTAGAACATTAAAATAATGTGTTGACTTACCATAAATGCGGTTTATGCTAGCACACTCATGATTGCCTCTGAGTAGGAAGAAATTCTCAGGGTACTTTATTTTGTACGCCAATAGGAGACAGATAGTCTCCAGTGACTGTTTACCACGATCTACATAGTCACCAAGGAATAGGTAATTGGCTTCTGGTGGAAATCCTCCATATTCAAAGAGACGTAGCAAATCTGTGTACTGACCATGTATATCACCTGAAAATGTGTTGGTGACAGTGTTCACAAGTACAATTTTATGCTTACGTGAAATATTCCATATCAGAAACGGTTAAACACTTAAATAGTAGCCAAATTAGTTTAGTTATTTGATAATCCTGGTTGAAGGTCACAAGATATTGGAAGTTTTATAATTATTGTGTTTCATCAGTCCTAGATACACGTACAAATTTTCAAATTGATCAGAAAACTTCAGAGGGTAAATATTATGTTGAAAGATTTTATTACATGAAGAGAGAGTGAGTGAGAGAGAGATAGATAGATAGAGAGAGAGATAGATAGATAGATCGAAATATACCTAGATAGATACAGATAAAGCTAATAAGAACAATACTTTATAGATAACTTTGAGTATAAAATCTTAGCAAAAAGTAGGAAGAAGTGAGACACAATTTAATTTATGTTTTTTTTTGTGTGGCACTTATGCTGCATCATGTATGCATGCTAAGGAAAAAAGTTAGTCTTTCATAATTTCATAATGAGAGAAAGTGAGGAGAAAAAAAACTTTTATTTATATTAGACATTTAAAAAAGGTTTGTATGTTTGCTGTCTGTGGGTCTAGAGCTGGCTAGATTGAAAAAAATGTGACAATGAAGAATGACACCAAACACTGACATCTTTTCTGAATCTGATCTGATTTTTAAGGCACTTCCCTAGGAATCTGAGACTTCTATTTTCAAAATGTTTTTCTATTCATTCAGGTTGGCATCAATTTTGAGAATATGCATTTATTTTACATATTTTTAATAAGTGATTTTTTTTGTTCACCAATATTCCAAAAAATTTTCTGCAATACCATGTTTATTCACATTTCATTTACATGCATGATTGCCACCATGAATACCACCAACTACAGAATTGTCTTGCAGATAATTTTGGATAATGGTTATTCTATTACAGCTCAGGGAATGATTCCAATACTTATTTAAAATTTAATACAGGGTGTACAAAAGTATAAAAGTTTATATAAACATAGTATGAATTAAATAACAAACTTTGAAAATAGAATTTTACTTTTGAAAGTGGCTTAGGTTCATGTAATTAAATAAGCTAAATAATTATTTTTAAATCTCATTGTTACTGGTGTAAGATATTTATATTTCATTAAGAATGTTTTTAATTTAGTGAAAAAAAAAGAACTTTAAAGACTTTACCACAAATTTTGAGTGGTGCCTCCAACTCCAGTAATATGGGCTGCTGCAGGAATATTTCTCTGGACTTTGTGCAGAGCCCACGTACCTCTGCCTCCGACATTTGCACAGTCTTGCCAGGCCTGCATCCTCGAACTAAGGCAAAAGTTTGAAGTCAGAATAATGAGATTTATTAAAAATATAGATTTGTTTAAAACTGTAGTACAACTAAAAGCAATTAAGCACTTAGCCTTTTTTTGTTTGCAATTTTATTCTTATAAGTAGCTAAGGAAGCATAGTTAGTATAGTTGTCAATTTAATTTTATAAATATAATTGAATGGGTTTCAGTTTGCCAACTTCTAACTCAAAATAAACAGAATGCTTTTCATAACACAAAAAACATTTATCAAATGCAGGGGTTTTATTAAATGTTATATTTATGACATGTAAGGCATGCAGACATTTTCATGCAAAATACAATTTAACTACCATTCCTAGAATGAAATTTGATAAGAATCTAACAAAACAAAATGTATTCAAGTATTGATAAATTTATAGGCACACAAATCAACAAGCACTCCTAAACACTAGCACTCAGTATCAAAATTGATCACCAAAATAATCTCAAAAAGTTATTAATTTAAAAAATTTGCAAGATTAAGATCAAGTTTTCATCTAAATTAACATTATACAGCTGTAAACACAGATTGCAAGACCTTCCTATAAAATGGTTTAGCGATCATAGTTTGTATATACTTGTGGCTATTTTTAGATTCAATTGAAGAATGAGATGTTGATGGGTAACACATGATATAATTATTGGGAATAAACTTTCGGTTAAGACTGATCACTAGGGTAGTAAGAAATAAACGTTCTAGCTGAATACTCTGGCAAGAATTTTGAATGTGGCCATACATTCTCCTGAAAAGATGTCTTTCAATTTGCCTTTCTTCCTTGCAGTTTCTTGTTGCAGTCTGTATACTGTTGTAACCCATCAAAAAGCAGCACAATAAAGTGAAATGTATATGTTTGAATCAAGTAAGCAATGCGTAACACTAATAAAAGAACAATAAGTTTGTGAGTGTTTAAATCTATGGAAGTCTGACATCATTGTTCAGGGCTAAAATCTAACAACTATTGTTTATACGTAAATCTTCCCTTCTAATTGAAAAATAACATATCCAAGGCATTTAAACATTAACAGAAACGCTAATATGCAGCCTGATAAGAAATTGAGGATAATCGATTTATTTATGAGGTTGACGTTTCTATGCCTTCTTATTCAGAAATAATTACGCAACAATGACCAGCTGAATGAAAACCCAATATTATCAGACTTGCAACTAGACGTCTGGTAGTTAAGAGAGGCTCACAAAATCGTAACAAATTGCATTTTACCTTCCAAAAGTCTGTGAATTAGACTGTCAACATTTAGTTCATCAGCCATATTTACTACACGAATAAATTTATGTCAAAAAGTCAAATGTTTTTTTCTTCCTGTTTGCTCTTATTGTTTGTGGTTAGAATTACTCTTCATAATACGCAGAGCTTGTAAGCAGCTTGTAGAGCAGGAGAACAATTTTATGTTTAAAATGGTTTTTATCGTTGCTTCTCATTTATTGTGTTTTATGGATAGTTACTTAACTTAAAACATGTCCATTGGTAGACACAAAACGTTAAAATAAAATAGCATTTCAGAATAAGTTTCAGGTACATTCCAAGTACTGCAAAATGATTCATATTTGGTTTTTAATCGGTTTGGTTGGAAATATACACCATGCAAGAACGTTTTGGGTTCCTAGGTGAGACGTATAATTTTTCCTTGTGTTTGTTTGCTTATCATTTCCATGCTGTTGATTTATTAAGTATACATATGTAAATTAATATATAAAAGTATATTGGGACCTATATAAGTGATTATGGTGATTTCATATTGTGTAAACGGTCTAAGCATATATACTATTTATTGTATTGTGTTTGAAGTTGTCGTGGCCTAAGGAATAAGACGTCCGGTGCATTCGTGTTGAAGCGATGCAACGGTGTTCGAATTCCAGACGGGTACCAGTTTTTCTAATGAAATACGTACTTAACAAATGTTCACGATTGACTTCTACGGTGAAGGAATAACATCATTGTAATAAAAATCAAACCCGCAAAATTATAATTTGCGTAATTACTGGTGGTAGGACCACTTGTGAGTCTGCACGGATAGGTACCACCGCCCTGCCTATTTCTGCCGTAAAGCAGTAATGCGTTGCGGTTTGAAGGGTGGGGCAATGAGCTCGTTCACCTATCTAAGCATTAAAAAAAATGTTTTTTTTTCCTTATTAATCTATTCTTAATAGTACACCGCAACATATACAAAACTGTATCTTAATATTTTGAGAATTTCTGTAAATAAATCGGTTGTCTGGAAAATATCGCTTTTAGTGATAAGGTCGCCTATTGTACAAATATGTCTACTTGTTGATTCTTTTTTAATGTTGATTGTGTTTTGGCGTGCATTAAAGTATAGTCTCTCGAGAGATCACTTTCCATGAAATTTAACATTATGGGTTTCATTTAACATTATGGCCCATTCGTAAATCGTGCTCAATAGAAGCTAATAAGCTTCAAATTGAAATAAAGTAAAATCAGCTGAATTATTCAATTAGTACCTTTTTTACTCATCGTTTCTAAAGTTGTTTTATGCATTAAAATGAAGTATTCATCCGATAATATTTTTAAACTACTACTCTAAAAACCATCGAACTTGGAGTCGTTGCGTTTCCAGAGATGTTTTTTCCACGTACCATTCGGCTCGATATTTAATTTCCCTCTACAGTGTTTCCTGAGTATTTCAAACTGGGCTTGGAAAGAGTTTGGAATGGTACACAGCGCTTGGACTAGCATGTTGAGACAAACTTGAATATTGCTCTGCTTTGGAAGGCTTAATAGATTTATTAAAATATTACAATTGACAGCCATACCGGTATAAGTTGCAAAAACAGTTATTAGTTCTGTAGTAGAAAGCTCATTCTATATAGTCTGATACAAAGGTGTTATAATTTCATTAATTTTTTCTAAAATTAATCAAAATCAACTTCACAACTACTTTTAGATTAATAAGTGGACAAGTTTATTTTTATTTTTGGTCATTGTATTTTTTTTTGATATTTTGTGTTTTGAGCCATCGACTAAATTTGACTTTTAGGCAAAGACAACACTTGTTTTATTTTTAAATTCCATTCTGCGGCCAAAATGTCGCTGATCTTGATTGTCAAGCTATTTTCTCATTGCAATGTTCCGTTCTGGCGTATAGTATGTGTGAAACACCGAAGTTTGGCGTGTGCGTTCTATTTTATTTTAGACAAGACTTGACGGCTATTTAAAAAAACTTCATGGCTCTCTACTCGATTTTGTTTTGCCATAGCTCGGAAATTTCGTAAACAACACTTACAAAACAACGCGATAATACAGTGAATATGATTGAAAATCTACATTTGAGTATGTGAAAAGCCGAGACATCGGATCAAGGTTGGATATAATTTGATCACCCTGGATACGAGATGGATGACAAGATGGAAACTGATCATAGCTATAGTGGAGAGAGCAGTAGCTCTACTGATACTTCCAGCGGGAGTTCTGAGGGCGATGAAGAAGAGATGGAGCCGGTACGGATTCTAGGACATAGTTTGGAGCTACCTCAGGAACTATGCGAAGACTATTCACTATTCAAAGAGTTTTTTTCTACGAAAACTTGGGAATCTTTAGATGAAAAACACAAAGAACATTTAATGAAATTTTTACCAAAATTCACGGAACATCAAGAAGAGGAAACAACAAAAACTATAGAAATGCTTTTTCATCATGAACCTTTTCATTTCCAATCACCTTTCAGCACTTTCTATAATAATTTAAGGCAAGGAAATTACAGACCTGATATAGCCAAAATGAAGAAATTTCTTAAAAAAGCAAGGGCTAAACAGCAGAGGCATAGGGTAATCGATACTTAAAGTAATGTTAAACAAAAATAGACGAATATGTCAATTCATATTAATGTGTTCAATTTCAGATAAAATCCTATTATGCCAAGTTATTACCTGAAGTTTTGCTATCACGAGAGAGGTTATTAGCAGCAGTTAAAGCAGCTCCACCTGGCCCAGCACCTAGAATTCCTTCATTGCCGCCAAAATCATCATCAAAAAATAATTTCAAACCGTTGTACTTGAGAGCCAAGCAAAGATATTTTGAAGAGCTTGCAGCTATTAGAAGTGAAGTAGGGGGTGATGAATCTGATGATGAGAACTACCCTGATGGACCTCCAGAACAGTTTGTAAAGAAAAAGAAAGGAAATAATGTTACAGTAAGTCAAGTCAACCTTCTATATTAATCAAAATACTATTGTTTATGACAAAATAATTGTTGCTAAATTGAGATAAAAATAGCAGTAAATTTAATGGCTATTTATACATTCAAATTATTATTTTCTTAATTGTATTAAGCTCTGCAATATCTCAAACTCTCTTGAGAAGGGGAAGATCATGTATTAGATTAATCAAAGCTTTATTTAACTATTGTCCGAAAATTTCTGAGAATTATTAGATTAGTTAATTTTTTTATTATTAATGACTTGTTTTGCATAATTTTCCCATTTATAGTTAAGAATAGACATTTAAATGTGAATGTTTTATACTTTATATACTTAGAATGCTGATGGGAATATTTCTGGTACTCTTGCTGGTTCTGAACAAACACTTCCAACGTCACTTGAATGTTTGAAAAATGTCCTAATAGCACACAGATCAAGAAGACAGTATAGAGAAGTAAGTCTAAATGTAAATTTCCATACTAAAAATAAATTTAATTAACGATTAATGGCTGCCTATTAAAGGTAGGTTTTATTTAATATTTTCTTTTCCTTGTTTGACTGCATTTGTGAATACTTAAATTATTTTTCATATAATAATATGATGTACTATTTTTTTTATTAAAATACTTTTTTTACTTTTATTTGTTAAATCATTAGTTCAAGATGTAGCAAGAAATTCATATTGATTGGTGGACATTTAAATATTGTTTTAGAATCATCCAGAGTTAAACATAAATGGGATAACATTAGAAGATATAAAACAACGAGTGGCACTTGTAAATGGTGCAAAAAAACTAATGTTTGGAGGACCAAAGATTGCATCTCCAATCCAAAAAATTAAAAAAGCTCCTAAAAAAGATGCAGTAGTAAAAAAAATGCTGGAGAATAAAATATCAAAGAAATGCAAAGAAGAAACTGAGAATCCTGACATCAAACCTTTGCTTCAAAACATAAAAATCAAAGTTGAAAAAGAAGGTAGTGACTCTGAAAGCTCATTTTTAGAAAATGTGATGAGTCCTAAGCAAATGAAGAAACACATGGAACAAGTTGAAATCAAACAGGAAATAGGAGCAGAGTGAGTCTTAAATTATTATTTTTACCAAAATTGGTGAAAAGTTTACTAAAGATAAAATAAAACGTTGTTGCATTTTCAGACCAAATTATGATGATCAGTTTGATGCATTAATAAAGCAAGAACCACCAGATTCCATGCCCATTTCAAATATTTCTAAAATTGACCAACCAATTCCCATTAAACTTGAAGACTTGGATGGCATAGGTAAGACTAATAAAGTGGTTTAATCTAAAAATAAACGAAAGGCAAACATCTTAAAATAACTGAACCAAATAAAACAAATTCAAATTAAATTAGCATGATACTATCAAATTAAATATTTGTTGAATAATATACCCTCTGCTTCTTTTTAATTAAATTACTTACTAAATAAGATATTGAAAAGAGGTTTATGAATATACAAAAATAATTGTTATAAATATATATTACATACAGATATGATGGCCCTACCAATAGAGTTAGCTGACGACACTGGAGAAGTTATTAAAGCGAAGTGTAAAGATAGGGACGAGCTTCTGGATGTGGATGAATCTTTAACTGAAACAACTCACGCTAACTTCCTGTCGCTTGTTCGAGCTTTGTTTCCGGCGAGGGCGGCTCACCGGGCCTCGAAACAACAGCTACATGCAAGATGCGCTGCTGTTATGCGCTCGCCCATAGCGCCTCTTAACACTTGGTATAACTGTGAGTATGTGTCGAGGTTTGTAAGAACTAAATTATATTTGCTTTAATGTGGACTAGCTGATAAACCTCATAGTTCTTGATTTTGTTGGTTCCTTAAATAGGGATGTCATAATATCTAAGTACATTTCTATGCTTATAGCATGCGACGATTGGTGTGCAGAATTAGATTCGGCTTTGGACTTTTTGGCCGGGGAAAGAGGTCCCCATCCTGATGACTTTGTACCATACTTGCAGTACATGCCAGAAAATCAGGTAAATTATTGAATAGTACATATTTATTGAATGTTGAGCTCAAATTTTCAATGACAAAATTTTAAGTATCTATAATGTAGAAAGCTACAAAATTCTATTTAATCACTCAGATGTACCAGTGGATTGGTGCCGGTCGGGATTGTGATGCAATTCTCGGTCGCCTCTGTGAACGGTGGCTTCGAGCTGCTGACGAGCCTTCCTTTATTGCTGAAGCACCGCCCCCAAGGTAATTATTTACTACAAGAAATTTTCTATGTTTTTTTTTTATTTAGCTTAGTTGGGTGGACGAGCTCACAGCCCACCTGTTGTTAAGTGGTCACTGGAACCCATAGACATCTCCAACGTAAATGCCGCCGCCCACCTTGAGATATGAGTTCTAAACTCTTAGTATATTACAATGGTTACCCCACCCTTCAAACCGAAACGTATTGTTGCTTCACGGCAGAAATAGGCGGGGTGGTGGTCACAAGACGTCCTACCACCAGTAATTACGCAAATTATAATTTTGCAGGCTTGATTTTTATTACACGATGTTATTCCTTCACCTTGGAAGTCAATCGTGAACATTAGTTAAGTACGTATTTCATTAGAAAAATTGGTACCCGCCTGCGAGACTTGAACACCGGTGCATCGCTTCAACACGAATGCACCGGACGTCTTATCCTTTAGGCCAAGACTTCATGTTTTATTCTTATATGCTACAATGAAACAACTTTTATTTCTATCTGTGAATGTCTCCATGTTTGGGTAAATGCGCGTCAACTACATCAGTTGTGTTTTATCTGTCATGTTAGATATCCAACGTCGTGGATGATGCGAACACCGACTAGCTTTGAAGTAGCGGAATTCAGAGCGCAGGAACGACGGAGATTTTCATCGGCAGGAAAACCATTTACGTACATTCAACATGGGTATGTAGTCATTGTAATATCCTAATTATAAGCCACATTGCAGAAATTGGTCACATTTCTCAGGCTATAATACTACTTGTATTTTTAAAATTCTCTTTAAGAAACGAACAGTTTGTCGTATACTTTATGAATATTATAAAATTATTTTATGACATTTAAAATTTATTTCAATATTTTATTATTCATGATTGTTTTGCTTAAAACATTTAAGTATTATAGTAGGCCAAATATAATTTATAAAATTGACTTTGGTGTTCACACTAGAATATTGTTATACACAAAATTAACAACTACTATTGCTACCTATCCTATTTGAAAGCCTATTTTTTATTTGGAGTCTATCTAAAGTATTTGTTTTTTTTTGTCTAAATGGTACTTATGCATACATAAACTATATAAATTAGTAACATTATTTTGTTTGTCTCTCTGCCTACAACCACTAATCGCAGGTCCTAATTTTTTTCTTTGACGACTGTCATAACTTTCAATACCTTAAGCAGGATTTTTGTAGGTTTGCAACATTAGCTATATTACTTGAGCTAGGAACTTTGAGATTAGGTATTAGAGAGTTAGGTTAGGTGACAAATGGGGTCAGATTGTTATCACAATAGCAAGACAAACAAATATATCTATAGACATGTTATGTATATTTGATATTAATAGTGGTATTCGAAATTAATTAATTCAAATTATAAATTTAAACAATATTATGGTTCTATTATCAAAGACTATTTATATTTCTATAATACAGATTTCGTCAAGACTATACTTAATCTATTCTCAATTTGACCACAAACTATAATCAATAAGAAAAGATTGACAATAAACAAATAGTATGCATGCGTGTGTGTCAAATACATGGTAGTTTGTGTAATGTATTTTTTATTGATTTAATTAAATAATAATAAAATATATATATTAATATTCTGGACTCTGTCTCTATATTTTCTATAATAGTGGGAAATGTCATACTACTCCGTTCCGCGCGATTTACGTAAAAAGGGGTTACAAAGATTTTGCTTTACGTATTCATATATGGGTTTATATGGCATTTGCGCCATGTTTTAATTTTAGACTTATCTTTCTCATACATGATCGAAAAAACACTTAATTGAAGGCTTTCGCTAGAAAATCCGCACATTACCCATCGTGTTTAAGCGGTGTTTTGTGACAGGTGACTATAGTTACCAATAGTAGCGAAAGGGTTAAACATAAACAACACTATAAGATCAGCCAACACTGAATACTAAAACCCTCAGACACAGCCCACTGAGTTTCTCGCCGGATCTTCTCAGTGGGTCGCGTTTCCGATTCGGTGGTAGATTCTGCGAAGCACGGTTCTTGCTAGGGTTCGTGTTGGCAACGTCGTCATGTTTGAGTCCCGTGAGCTCACCTACTGGTTAAGGTTACGCTGAAATAGCCTCTCAAGGCTCTCAGCTTAGGTAGGAAAAAAAAAGAATACTAAGTGGTTACAAGAGCAAATAGATAGATGACGTTTCCTGTCCAGATACCGGTCAGTGGTGGGTCCGTGTGCTCGGTCGTGGTGGATGGGCGCGACGGGCGCGGCGTTGCTCCGCGCGGAACGCCCCCGCCCCGCCGCCTTCCCCGCGCTCGTCCGCGACGCACTCGCGCGCCTCCCCAACGGCGAGGGCACCAGACATCACGTCCTCATCTTGCTCAAGTCCGTATCCCACACCGCACTATATCTTCTCTTATACCAGACAACATGCAACGTAAAGCGAATTGAAAATCGTTAATTAACACTAATCATATCAACACCTTACTGGTACCTATTTCTACCATAGCGGGTAGATAACGATATACGACAAGTGTTACTCAAATAAACAAACAAAACAAAAAAAAAAGTACAATATCTGTAGATTAATTGGTAAGCAAAAGTCATGAAGTCAAATGTCCAAAAGCAAATGATACGTGTATTGTCAATGCAAAATTTCAAAATGGGTCATTTGACCCGTTACGTTATGTTTAGTGTTAAGAGATTTATGCATATTATGATGGACATAATAACAATTTTTTTCAAAGATTTTAGAAATTGGTAACGAAACCTTTAAGCTAAGTCTTATTTCTTCTTATATTGTGTTATATTAAAAATGATATGAAGTGAAATGAGCTGAAGTTGATTAATTTGAGATCAATCGAGACGAAATTAAATGAAGTGAGATGAGATGAGATGAAATAAAGTCTAAGTAAAATGATGATAATTTACTGAGTCTTTCAGTAGATTTTTCGAATGAAACCGAAAACCCACGCTTTGAAGCCACGTATTCCCTCATTTGTGTACTTGTGCCAAACGGTTAATAAACTATTGTTATTAGACATTTAACCCCGAAGAAACACTAATTTAACAAAATAAGAGCAATTCACAGAACATAAATGCTCGCGTTCCCGCCAAAAGGAGAATTACGGTTAAGACAGGGCAAAAGGCACAGTTTTATAATTCTACAGCCAGTTAACGCCTCGGAATAATACGACCTACTTTATTAAATAAGCTACATATAGCCATATAGCAATAATAACAACCCATTTTTATATTAATAAGATAAAATCAGAGCTTTTACACTATAATTACAAAAAAATCATAGTTTAATAGCATTGAAGCTGTATAATATGGCTATTAACTAGATTGCTGAAAGTATTAAATTATTTAAGCAAGTGGACAGTTTCTAATCTGAAAAAGGGCTCGTGTCGGTGTCTGTCATTTATATTTATTCAAAATTAACTCGTTTTCATGTAAAAAGCGATTGCTCATTTCATTAGAAACAGCTGCATACGAGCGTGCGTTATATTGTTTTAAATTATTTTCTGTAGGATGTCACAGTGGATAGCACCTTGTAGTGATCAAGCTCTGTTAAGTGCAGTTTCGGCAGCGTTAGACAAGTTAAATTCTATAAAAAGGGATCCAATCGTGAAGTATGACCAGCGCACTGCTACCTGGACATATTTGCATAGGAATAGGTGAGTGTTAAAAAAATATACCAATATATTATGTGTACAACCTTAAATAAATTATGAATTTGTTTATATCGAATAAATAACTTGATGTGTTTGTAAAATGAAAATTTCGATTGTAATTCGTTAAAGTTAATAACAATTTAAAAAAATTTAAAAAATTTAATTGAAAAGTTGTTAAAAAAATTTTTATTTTCAATTGTATATCATTTAAAAAAATGGTATGATAAATAAGATTTTAAATAAATACAGTAGAACGATAATAATACATAATAATAATTAATACATTACACATAGTCAAAGATTTGTTTATATATTTTAGCATCAAAAGTACTTGCATTAAAGTTTGTGTTCAATAATAAATAATAATAATAAATAAATATTTACTAACAATCACGCCACGTTAACTGGTCCCGTGCTAAGTTCCTAAAGAACTTGTATTACAGGTACCAGATAACGGAAATAAATGTATGATTTTTATTATACACATACATATATTTAATAAACATCCATAACCCTGGAACAGAAATTTTATATTTATCATACAAATATCTTCTCTTGGCGGGATTCGAACCCGCGACCCCCTTGTGTAGTGACCATGTCACTTACCACTACACCAGACGGCCAAATGAATGTCAATGGTTTAATGAACAAAACACACACATACACAATATTAAACACATTTAATATATTTCAGAACGGAAGAAGACTGGTTGAAATTGAGCGGTCGAGGTAAGAAGTTTGGTGCCACGTCCTTCCCCTCCCTGCCGGCGCCGCTCACCCCGCCCCCCGTCAGACTGCAGACGCCGGCCAAGGAACGCCCTCTGTCTCCTCCGCGAGGGGTACGATACTAAAAATTTATCTACTGATTATATAAAAGTGTTGTCACTATACATTATCACAGGTTTTTACAAAAGATTCAATAGAGGCTCTCTAGATTCTGAAACGCCAACAACACCAATATTACCTAATACTTACATGGAGGAAATAAAATTAATTTACTAAGTTAAACATATTTATTATTTAAGTAATTTCATACGTTATGAACTTTATGAATCAAGGATCAAAACAAATATGCTGTAGTTGAATGACGGGCTCGACCGAAAATTTAATTAGGACTTATGATAAAAAAGGTGAAACAAATAGTAAAATTTTAAATTAAATCCATCATGAATTCTTCGTTGTAATAATAGTGATACTAATTGTGTCAAGGATCGTCAGTATTACCGAATTGTCTTATTTGTAACAAAAATCTAATTAAATTGACAGGACTTTAACTAAAATACTATTTTAAGAGAACAGTTAAGGATAATCTTATCTTATACCTTTAAACGAGTAATTCTTGTATATAGGTATATATATAATCTGAATCTCGGAAACGGCTCCAACGATTTTCATAAAATTAAAGTATACAGGGGATTTCGGGGGCGATAAATCGATCTAACTATGATTTATTTTCAGAAAATGTTGTTTTATTCGTGTTTTCCCGACATCTATTGGCGAATAATTATACTGTTTTTCTTAATTGAGGGCAACTAACCGCTTTAAAGACACAACAAGATGGCGTTATCAAAAATAAAAAAACTTCATCATCTTCTAGTCATCATCTAGTAACAATTTATTTCAGGTCGAATTAGAAGTGGCGAACGTGGAGGAAGTAATCGAAGCGTCTGACAGCGACGTGGACGTTGACGACACCAGCACGTCGGTGCCGCACCTCTCCTCGGCGCAGCTCCTCATGCAGGCGACGCAACTCCACAAGCCGACACTCGCGCTCTCCAACAAACCCAAAGGGAAACTGATCGCCGCAGCGTCTCCTAAATCCAAACCTCAAATAACGAAGCTTCCGTCCAATAAGCAGACCAATAAACAGGCCACCCTGATGACGCAATCCGTGAAACAAGCCAGCTTGATGGCGGCGACCATGAAGCAAGTAATGACGCAAGCGAAAGTCGCACAAGTGAAGTCCCAACAGACTCCTAAAGTCAGCGTTAGTCCTCCGACGCCCAAACAAACCAACCCTCAGACGAAAACAATCATTAATTCGGTGGCAAAACAGAATGCGACACAGGTCAAAACTGTTTGTCTGCCGAAAACAGATTTGAAACCTACGCCGAAACAGACGAAGGTCGCGCTCGTGAAGACCTCTGCCAGTCAAGCTGCGACCCCCGCAACCTCCTTGGGTCTGGCTTCCAGTCAGATATCGAAGTCCTTGCCTTCGCTTATTGTGACGCCTCAGAAGTCACCGCTCATGAAGCAGAGGCTGTTGCAGAGGACCGACACTTCACCGGCCATTGTAAGTGTTTTTGTTTGTACTTTTTAAACATATAAATAAGTGTATATAAGAACGTTTCATGAAGAAAAAACTATTTGCCTGTAGTATACAGAAACTAAAGTGAGATCTAACCATATCCGATCCTGTAGACCGAATGGTAAACAGTCGACGTCGCCCAAAGCACGTCATTACGGATCCTCCTGATCCATTAATTGTGTTTTTAGGTACCACAAGCACCGGTCACCGTCCTCGTCTAACCCGTCGCTTTCGACGAAGGGCTCGACGAGCGAATTAACCCATAGACACAGCCCACTGAGTTTCTCGCCGGATCTTCTCAGTGGGTCGCGTTTCCGATCCGGTGGTAGATTCTGCGAAGCACGGCTCTTGCTAGGGTCAGTGTTAGCGCCACTCCGGTTTGAGCCCGGTGAGCTTACCTACACGTTAGGGCGAAGCTGATATAGCCTCTCAAGGCTATCAGCATAGGTAGGAAAAAAAAGAGATCTAACTTAAAAACAATGCATAATAAAAACAGTGTTTTATAACAAACAATAAGCTTATAAAATATTCGTTCCCTAGGTGACTATGGCTAGCCAAAAAACACCTCCAACGACTGTGACTTTGATACATCCCACCACTGAAACAACGGGCCCTCAAAGCGTAACAAAGGTTTGTTTCAATGACACTAATAAATTAAAATAATGGGTTTTAAAATAGATTGTTTCTAGGCATCCGCTATTTAAGAAATGCTCACTTTTGGGCAATGTTCTTGTTATGGTGCTATTACGAATTAAGATTCAGAACACAAAACTGCACCGAAATAATAATTATTATTTAATTTAATTATTAAATTTCATTATTAGGTAGACTGTATCACGATTCTCTTTTTCGCCTCGCTTTATGGTCGTGTCAACTGTGTCTATAATTTTCGAGAACATTCTCCATAGAACTAGAATATTCGAGAATGTTCTGGCCTCATAACGACGATCGATTGTTTTTATGGCCTATTCGAGACCTTTCTAGATGGTTCGATGTCCGTTTTTTCTATATAACGACATACATATGGTGTTCAGTAAATGCATAACAACATTGTCGAGGTGGGGTACGAGACGTTTCAACAAAAACTCAGCGTTTTCCAAGATTTTAACGATAATAATAATTTATTAAATAAATGCAAAGGGCGGCGGGTACTCTGCAGTGGTCACTAAAATATTTCTATAGAAAGTATTTTATTTGCAGGTTGGTCAAGGGACTCGTTCATTGTTAATAAAACCGTCGGCTGTACAAACTACTGTAACGGCGTCTACTACCATACCTTCGACACAGGTTAGTTTAAATAATTGGCTTTGAATAAAAAGGTAATTTTTAAATTTATTTTTAATCTTGCTAAATCGTTTTTCTTGAAGGTGACACCTATACAACGACGTGGCATCGTAAGAGTGCTCAGTCCTGCAACACCTTCCTCGGGGAAGTCACTGATATCGCCAAGAGCTCTCATGCAAACTGGTGCGTATATATGTATATATTTTTTTAAATATTGTACAGGTGCTTAGAAGTAATTTTTATAGAGTTTATTATTTTTTATAGGCACTACAACTGCAAAGAAACGCACAATTATATCCACAACCGCTTCTGTCACGACTGTTGCTCAGGTACTTATTCTTTGCTAATGCATATTATATAATTGAATTGGGTCCCGCAGATGAGATTTAAAAATAAGAATTATAAATTTAAGAAGAATTATATTTTAGAAGTCTATTTATTAGAAACGCCTATGCTTTATGATGTGGAATTAAAAAAATATTTCGAAAATACAAGCTTCTAAACTGCATGTGCCTTTATTTTAAGACAAGCGACTTGTATGTTAAGAAAAACATAGAAAATATAAAATTTGTGATAAAATCACATAACTTATGCATTGTAATAATTCTAATAATCGTTATGTAAAATTATAAACATAAGAATCTATTGAAATATTTATTTTAAAATTTCATCACTTTGCGCTTGCATCAGCATACGTAGGGTCCGTCATGATGATTGAAATCGGACCAGCCACAATCTAGAAAGGTCTTGACATTTAATATTTTCAATTAACAGAGCGCAGAAAGCAAAAGCACAGTATCGAGCAGTACTCCCACCACTGTGACGTCATCTGTGGCTACGAGAACCATCCAGCTGGCGGGCGGTCGCACCGTGCAGCTGGCCGCCAACCAGACGGTGCACCTGCCCGGCGGACAGGCCGTGCAGCTCAGCTCCGGGCATACCTTGCAGTTGTCGTCGCTGCAGCTGCCCATGCACAGCGTCCGTCTGCCGAGCGGACAGACGGTCCAGCTGGCCTCGCCGCAGACGATGCAGGCGGTCAGAGTATCGAACGCTGCTGTGAAAACGTCCACTGTTCGATCTCAGCAATCCGCATCCGTTGTCAAGAATCTACAAACGTCGCAGTCTACTGTCCAGATCCCGGTGTCTACCGTGCAACTGGCCGGCCAGACCGTCCAGATCGCGGGACAGACGGTCCAGTTGGCCGGCCAGAGCGTGCAACTCACCGGACACACGGTCAAGCTGCCCAGCGGACAGAGTGTTCAAGTGGCCAGCCAGAGCGTGTTGCCGTCGCAGAGCGTCCAGCTGCCGAGCGGTCAGACCGTCCAGCTGACCGGTGGCAACGTTCAAACTTTACAACTGACCGGTTCGAATGTCCAGAACTCACAAATTTCAAGCGGACAAAGCGTGCAGTTGAGTTCTCAAACAGTGCAGTTAGGAGGACAGACCGTGCAGCTGCCCGGCGGACAAACGTTACAGCTCTCCGCCGGCCAGACGGTGCAGCTATCCAGCGGACAAACCCTGCAGTTGGCCAGTGGACAAACCGTGCATTTAGCAAATCAAGGAACAAAGTCAGTTGCACAAGTCATCCGCAGTCAAGCGGCTACCGACAAAGCAACTTCCGCGCAACCGATAGTGGCGAAATTACTCACCAACGCTCAGGTAAGCACGGCACGGTAACTTCTCAAGGGGCCTTGAATAACTGAATTCCAGTTATTGAGGTTTAAAAATCGTAAATATTGTAATATTGGACATTATCATACAGACGCAAAATGAATGTTGAGTAGCATTTTGAGCAATTTTAACCAAAAGGTTGTTTGTTTATTTATAGTAATTCAATAATATAAAGATGATACCTATTCTCGTGTAACCGCTTAGTATTCAGTGTTTACTGATCTTATAGTGGTGTTTATGTTTAATCCTTTCGCTACTGTCGGTGACTATAGTCACCCGCCACAAAACACCGCCTATACACGATGGGGGATGTGCGGAATTTCAGCATGGAGCCTCGTTTCTTGCGGAATACTTTGCAGCATGGCCTGTCCTAGCGAAAGGGTCCAAATAAATGTTTATTCGATGGTGCATGAGAAAGATAAGTCCAAAATTAAAACATGGCGCAAATGCAGGGATGGATTTATGCCTAACTCGTGAGGCCCGGGTCTAGGGTGGTATGATTTGAATGGCGGCAAATTTTTTGAAATGCCAAAATTCCTGAGACGAATAAAAGTAACAACAAAGATCAGTTTGATTTAAAAAAAAAAAATAGTTATTTAAAATTTAAAATAAGTGGTTACTGTCGTCCATGGACTTCAGCAATGTCAGAGGTAGAGTCAAGCTGCTGCCTAAGGAAAGTGAACGTTGTACGTTTTATTGGTGTATTCCAGGGACAAATGGTGTCGGTGGAGGGCGGCGTGCGCGGCGGCGTGCGCGTGCTGGCGCCGGCCGCGCGCCTCGCTCGCCCGCTGCTACTCACGGCCGCCAAACCACTGCACAACATCATTCTGCAGGTCGGTTATCTTTTTTTTTACCTATGCTGATTGAAGTATTCCAGTGTGCTTAGTGCGAGTTCTTGAACGCTCTCGATAGTGTAACAGTTAATTCAAATTTGTATGGAGTTGGAACATTTGTCTACGTTTGCCGCTAGGGGCACTGTTCCAACTCTATACATAGGAGATTGCCCATTCTTGGTTTCGTGTTGTGCTACGATCAAATATATATTACAAATTAAGTTTTTATTTTTAACAATTTCCTCAAAACTATTAAGTTATAACTTCGCCGGGTATAGAAGATTAAAATAATTAGTAACTTTAAAACTTCTAACCTTACAAATTTCACCCTGATGAAACATTAAAATCATTAAATAGACAAAATAAAACAATTCACACAGCTTCGCTCCTTGCGTTCCCACCAAAAAGTCTGTCAAATGTCAATCTCAAACCTCAGTGTTGACAGTCACATTATGTTTAGATTTCTAAATTATAAATGACTAATATTTTGCCAATTGAATTGACTAATTTAATTTTATGTCAATTGATTAATGTTCCAAATTCTTTTCATTTCATTTCACTTCGTATTAACATTTTTCACAAAAAAAATTATAAAATATTAAGTTGTATGGTATGATACTTTTGCCTTTCTAGAGCGAACTAGAGATATATATTTTTTTATAAATGAATAAGCATATTAAACCCTACAAAATGAGGTAAGTTATATGAGAGTACAACTTGAAACCAAATTTCATACTGCAATGGGCATTCTCCTTTGAGTTAACCTTCACGCGATCGAGAAGTTAAAAAACTCTCATTAAGCACACTGGTCTCGTTTATTCAATAAATAAAAGATAAATATTTCCAATTCCTTTTGCTTAAATACTCTAAAAATAACAATAATTAAGTAAAATGAGTAACCTAACTTCCAGCAAAGCGATGGCGCCCGCGTGCCCTCAAGCGGAGGCTCTTCGTCGCCACAGACCTTGGTACTCAGCAACCTTGGTAAGTGATTAGTTTGTTGTCGTCTCTCAAATTGATGTCTGTGTACCTATCCTCTTGTTGTTTATTTTTTGTTTAACGTTATTTTCTATACTTAGGAGCTCAAACAGTCTCAACGCCAACCACCACCGCGCCGGTGTTAAAATTACAGCAGGTAACGGATGTATTACTAAGAAATAAAACGCAAATTTTAGTGCTGCAATCAATCAGTACGTTATCGGGGGGTATTGTTTTCATTCATGTTTACGATATACATTGCCGATATATGCTCCTGATAGGGCCCTAGAATCTCATTTATTAGCATCTCTCATTTAATCTAACGTATTGTATTACAAGTACATTTCTTGTTTTGGTTCCATTGCTGTGTCACTACATGCAAATTTTTTTTTTAAATCAACCGTTTTTTACTTTTCGCCATATTTGTATGTTGAAATGTGTAGTTGAAGTTTTCTAGTTGTGAATGCGAACTTCGGACGTGACGGTAATCGTTTCGTAATTTTTTAGGTGAATCCATTACAACAAGTTAAACTCGGGCAGGGGATTAAAATTCAACAGGTGATTTTTGAAAGTTTGCATGCCTCCAAGTGTAAGAGAGGACGTTTGTCTAGTTTGCGAAGGTTTAATGCATGCGATTGTTAACAACTAGAGGTATCATATTACGGTGCACGGTTTGATTTCGAGACGCGTTCGGCGTGCTTAGTGCGACGTTTTTAACGTTTTCGATAGCGTAAAAGCTGGCTCATGTTTGTATGGAATGGGATCGTTTGTGTACGTTTGCCGCTAGGGGCGCTGTTCCAACTGCATACAAAATTGAGTTAACTTTTACGCTATCGAGAACGTTAAGAAACTCGCACTAAGCACACGGTTCTGAGACGAACACGCTTACATCTAACACTGGTAATGCTTACATACAAATACGTTCATAAATTACACCACGAACTGTGGATCTCGTGTGGTGGACTAATATTTGAAAAAAAATAAAAAAAATGGGAAATTAAAAAAAGAAACATACTGTATAATAAACTAATGAATGTTTTTAGGTGCTCATTGACAAAAAAACAACAGATACGTATATCGTAAATAATTAGTAACTGATCTGGTAACTGAACCTACCTGACGCTGCAGAAGTGTTTGAGAGCATGTGTTATCGTCATATTAATTAAATAAAATATTTAAAAAAAACATACAGGAGATGTACACGAGTTCATATTATTATACTTTGTCATAAAAATTTTAGCCAGTAGATTCGTATAATTTTCATACCATTTACATTGTATTAAAACATTCGCACAACACCCTTTACACTGACGAGTTAACGGAAATCAATTTTTATAGTTTCGTAGGCTGAGACACATAACACTAGTTTTGAAAGCGCTTTTATCCCACGTTTGTCATTTTAACAGTTCGTTTTTTTTTTTTGGTTCCTATAATGGACAAAGACGTCGGCTTCGATTGACGTGAATACAAATTCGAAATAAAAAGTGTTTTCGATCGCGTCTTAAAATGACTAGGGAATTCTTGAGAATGCTAAAGCGTAGTTTGGTTTTCCAGGCGGGAACGAACGCGACAGTAGCGACATCTAGCGGCGTCCGCAGCGTCGTGATGGACGGACAACAGCTGAAGCTGGTCGGCGGGCGACACGTGCTCGCGCGGATCCTACGGCCGGCGCATCAGCCCCCGTAACCGGCTTCACAACCTCTGAAGTCATGCTCTGAAGGTCGAATATTACGCTATGTACAAATTCAGCTTTTACCGATACGTGTGAGTCTGTATAGAAAGTTATGTCTCACACAAACTGACTAAAGTTGATGCGTTTCTGCGGCCCTTTGGCTCTGACGATGAATGAGTGCATAATAACAAAAAAATCGGATCATTCTTAAAATTTTACATCTGTGAATGTATTGTGATTGTTACAGTTTTATTAAAAAAAAAAATGTTGCCCTTGTAGGCAGACGAGCATACGGCCCACCTGATGGTGAGTGGTTACCGTCGCCCATGGACTTCAGCAATGCCAGGGGCAGAGCCAAGCCGCTGCCTACCTGAATTGTCGACAATTGGATATGCAGTGTTCGCCGCCACTTTGAGACATTAGTGATGCCGATTTTTATAAAGATAAGGTTAATTAAAAAATAATAATACACCAAACATAAATTTCATAACAATGTACAGATTACGTAACAAGAACTACTCTCGTACAATTAAGATGTCGTTTTGTGAGACGAAGAAACGATTTATTTATATTTATATATAGTATAGTTATTCAATCGAACAGTATTTTATAAATTTATTTGTAAACCGTACAAATAAGTTTTCGTTCATTACGAATGTCGTTACATTAAATTGAATAACTTATTTAACGTTCTTTAATTATAATTTCACTTGATTTAATATTTAGGTGTATTAGGTTAGATTTGTACAGATTTACAACGGGCGTACCTGTGTGAATGTTTTACACACTGTTGAAAAGCAATAACGTTTTTTATATATTATATTATACACACTATGTAAATATTTTCGATAAGTTTTTACCGACCGTAGTGTAATGATAAAAACCGCTTTTATTTACTGATTACGGTTTATTGTATATTAATGATAAATAAAAAAAGGTAGTAGCGTAATTTTTACAAGTCTTAAAAGGTTTGACATAGGCAATGCTGATATGTTAAGATCTGTAAAATGTATTCGTTTGATTGTTAATAAATATCTTTTTTTTTTTGTTTGTTAAATGTGTACGGATGTTATTTTTCGTTTCGGTGTGTAAATAATGTTCTATAAGTTCTGTTAGTTCGATCCCACTATAATATTTTCGAATATAAGTCAATTGCTTATGTAAAATTCGTTTTATTTGGTTAGAAGAGAATTCAATAAAGAGCTATTATGGCTCTATTGGAGTTGTTCGGTTAAATCTACGATCATTTTAAAATGAGAGTTATATTTATTACCGTATTGGGTATTGTGATTTAAAAACTTCTTAAATTACGCGCTTGATGAAGACGAATATGCTTCGTTATGTATTAGTCACGTCGGGGTCACCAGTTTGGGATACTTAACGACAAAGGGAAGATCTTCCACCGAGCGGGTGATATTTTGCTCGGTAGACCGCCGGTCCGTATGTTGTTGTTCGGACCTTGTATATATGCGCTTTATCTTGATAATGTCGTAAGCGAGCTTCAGGCATCTGTCAAATATCTTGCGTTGTATGATGGCTACCCGCCACACACCCGGCGACTTGTGTTGACATCGACTATACCGTAACAGTATTTGGGTAAACTTCTGCGAATAATTGTTTGGCTAACTAATACCACGCAAATTTGCTGTTTCCAGCAGAGCCCTAAGAACTGAATATATTGTTTCCTTCTAAGAGTTTTCCCGCACATATGTGATGCTTCCATAATTATATCGTTGGTATAGTGTTGTCGTACAGCTGTTCAGTGTTTTCTATTAAGCTAAGCGGCGCGATGTTTCTTAGTAGAGAAATAGTCCTTTAAGTGTGTCTTTGATCAGTAATGCAGTCGATGTGACGATAAAATCTCAAAATAAATTCATAGTAAATGCTTGTAGGGTCGGTAGGAATGAGTACCTTTATTACAAAAAGTTTTTTTCTGTTTTTTTATTGCTTAGATGGGTGGACGAGCTCACAGCCCACCTGGTGTTTAGTGGTTACTGGAGCCCATAGACATCTACAACGTAAATGCTCCACCCACCTTGAGATATAAGTTCTAAGGTCTCAGTAGAGTTACAACAGCTACCCCACCCTTCAAAGCGAAACGCATTACTGCTTCACGGCAGAAATAGGCAGGGCGGTGGTACCTACCTGCGCGGACTTACAAGACGTCCTACCACCAGTAATTATGCAAATTATAATTTTGCGGGTTTTTATTACACGATGTTATTCCTTCACCTTGGAAATCAATCGTGAACATTTGTTAAGTATGTATTTCATTAGAAAAATTGGTACCCGCCTGTGGGGTTCGAACACCGTTGCATCGCTAGATACGAATGCACCGGACGTCTTATCCTTTAGGTCACGACGACCTCAAACTTCTGCTGGTAGGGCTTATTGTAGGCCCCACGAGAATGTGCGACCATACTGCCTATTTCTGTCGAGAAGCAATCATTCCTTTCGGTTTCAAGGATTGAAATGCGTTACACTACATAATTGTCACTCTTGTTTACGTGGTGAGGTCATTTGGCTCCGTCTACTATTTGATGTTTCCCACCCGTGCGGGCTTACAATATACCGAATCACCGGTAACACATAACAGCTTAGTGGGATATTATTTTTTAGTTTTTTTAATAGCTTTTATTATGGGTGTTTTGAATATTGTTAGAAAATAGAGTGACATAGCTATTGTTGGATATTAAAAACAATTGTATAAACGAACCGAGCTCAATGTATCTTGGCCTTACATGGTTGGATAACACGTATTAATGAGTAATGTCTCCGAGACGAACCGTCGTGATGAGGAAAATATAATCCAGCTTTTAAGTCTAAACGTCTGAATATATAAAAATAATGATTATAGGAACAGCTGATGTTTTTGATCGATGCTCGTAATGATAATTAATTGTTATTTGGAGCGCACGTCGATATTTTAACCTTCTTAAGAAGATCCGCTTTTTTTACTATCTAAGCTGATAGCCTTGAGAGGCTATTTCAGCGTAACCTTAAGTAGTAGGTGAGCTCACGGGGCTCAAACCGGAGTGATGCTAACACTGACCCTAGCAAGAGCAGTGCTTCGCAGAATGTACCACCGGATCGGAAACGCTACCCACTGAGAAGATCCGGCAAGAAACTCTGGGGCTAAGATTCGCAATACAGAAACATCCTCCTAGAATATTTTAATTTTATTAAATATAGGTATTTAAAATGAAATTGCAAAAAAACGAAACTGGTTTTTGGGTGTGAAAACATAATTTATTCAATGCTTATGTACATAGTGACTTTATAGCAGATCTAATGTAATCGTTTTGCTCGAGGCATTCACAAAATTACTATTCTAACACAAAAGCTAAGTTGAACATAAGGGTGCGCGTCGGGTGCTGCGTGATGCTAGTATTGCATTCTGGTCATTGTTTCATCTGAACTACGTCATCATAAGTTTTTCACTCGAATTAATTTTGCAACCGTCTAATCTAAGGGAAGTTTGATGAATTGTTTGATATAGATCCGTCGTCTTCTTTTTATTCACTGCGTTCATCCACAATGAGCTAGTACTATCTACGTTTTTTTTCTATATAGTTTTATCGTTTTTTAAAGTTTCAAAGGTGACGGACTCGCCTGAAGTTTGGTCGAGTACTCGTTCTGTTTTGAAAGCGATTAAAAAATGTTAATTTAGCATTATTAGTCTTTAATCTTTTATTTATTTATTAAAACACTTAATAGTCGCTGTCACTGACACATTGAGTTACAGCATTGTGATCTCATGAAGCAGCAGTTTGTTCTATAATTTAGATTGACGAGGTGTTTTTCGCAAAGCGGAGACGACAGTGTACCGAAATTAAAAATAAAACTATATTCAATCGCTAAACATTTGATTTAGTACGTTAAATATTTATGAGACCGCAATTTATCACGCAGGTAGCAGGCAGATCCCCTTGCTTTCGATCTAAAACGTTATCGCGTATTAACGTAGGTATCCCACGTTATGTGAATTTGAATCATTGCGTTCAATACAAAAAAAAACATATCCTAAATTTCAGCGCTCAAATACGACTAGAATGCATTACTAGTGTTCTTTCCATTACTATTATGTGGCATGAATGATAAAATTTAATTATTAATTCATATTACTTTTAAAATTCATTGAAACATTAAACATTGCTAAAATTCCTTTTCATGTAAATCCAATATATAACCTTACAAATCCTTCTAAAAGGGAACCTCCGGCTACGAGTTTAAGAGACACGATTAGTAAGAATGTGATCAGAACGTTATTGTTTACCAAATTTCCAAATAAGAACAATGATGCTACTTTTTTCAACAGTTTGGTATATTTTATAGTCAATGTCTAGGTTAAATTAAAATGTTACACCCTGTATTCTTCAAATGATGTCAAATGTCAGATAGAATTTGAAAATTAAATTGAAAGAAAGTTAATAATAATAATAATAATAATAAAGATCATTTATTGCCTTTCACATCATAAAATGAAATACAAAAAAAAGAAAAGCAAAAAAAAGAGAAAAAGGCAAAAGGAGGTGGCTCAGCTATTGCTGTTCAAGGTTGATAAATTGAACAGCGCTGATTTTCAGTCACCCCCGTTTCCCTTTGGTTCTTTGCGGGAATGAAGACTCTAGAAACTACTCAGAATATGATATAAATTAGTAAAATTAGTAAATTATAAAAATTTAAGAAAAAACAAAATAAAAATCAAATTAAATTTAAATCAAATCAAATAAAAAAAGTTCGATTATCGATTCAATTTGAAAAGTCTTTTCTTGGCCGTAGTTATTATTTTCCAATAATTAATCTATAGGAATCTTTTTGTGGATTAATACAGAGTGTGATTTTTATCTCCAAACCAGTGGAATCGATTTTGAGAATTTATTACTATTGCTCGTAGTTTAAGATGGCGTTAGAAGCGGATTCGAGAAATCACCATCATGGTTCGAATCAATATTAACATTCATTTCACCGTGTCGCCTCACTATCACAATTTATTTCTAGCTATTCTTCCCGAGACCCTTCATACATATCATACACTCGTTAGACTAACATTTATATAAAACACGCCCATTATAATCGTAAGCATATGAAACATACTCAACACTCACGGGTACATGTAAGGAATACAGTACAGTAGTGCCGTTACAAACGAAAGCGAACCATTATCGAAACTAAGAAAAAAAACCTACCAACAAACACCAAAACGCGTTACTAGATCAGTCTTAACTATGTTATAAAGTTATGAAATGTATGAATATGTTTTACCGATGATAAAAGGTATATATTTATTTTTTAATAATAATTCAGATACATGTAGTACTTAACCTATCGATACATACACAAAAATAAAATATATTTACGTTGTTAATTTGAAATACCACAGGTATTTTTAATACTGACGAGTCGTGCTATAAATTATTTATCTTCAGAGATATGATATATACTTTAATTATTATTTAATTTGCATTTCAAGCTAATAAATGCACGAAGTATTACTACGAAGCTCGTATGTGCACAAAAAATACACGTTAGAAATAGTAACGAATTATTTTTAGTAAAATACATAGACTACAATTATGTATTATTATTATTGTACCAAAAATAAAATTTTAGCAACATTGGCATTTGACACGTCTAATAATACAGTCGATTATCTAATACGCTTTAAAAATACGTTTTAACTATAACATTATATCGTATCTCTGAATATGGGATAATTATAATTTACGGTCTTGCATCGACCGACCTTGTTGTATTTACAAATGATAGGCACTGAAAGTTTAATATGTGACCAGTTAGAAATAACGCAGACAACTTTTTGGATTCCGTTTTTAACTCGCAAACTATGGCTGCTAAATCAAAACTAAGTGCGTTTGTATAGTTGTGTACAATTTGACTGGATAGTGATAGGCAATAAGTGGTTAACGAAGCCCTTCATTATAACAACGGGTTTGTCAACCCTTTTCAGAGGTGAGGTCGAAATTCCCATTGTATAACAGTTGTACCCTCATTTATAACTGGAACTCACGACTCCATTTTTTTTTATTGCTTAGTTGGGTGGACGAGCTCACAGCCCACCTGGTGTTAAGTGGTTACTGGAGCCCATAGACATCCACAACGTAAATGCGCCACCCACCTTGAGATATAAGTTCTAAGGTCTCAAGTAAGTTACAACGGCTGCCCCACCCTTCAAACCGAAACGCATTACTGCTTCACGGCAGAAATAGGCAGGGTGGTGGTACCCACCCGCGCGGACTCACAAGAGGTCCTACCACCAGTAATACGGCAGAAATTGACTGTCGGGTGGTACGTATCCATATGGGCTTACATTACGCCCCACCCATAAAAGTATTCGTTGCGATTTAACTCTTAAGAACAGAACAGTTGTCAAAACTGTTAGGCTACTATTGCTTTCTTATCTTTAATCTGCAAAAAAATGTTTCGTCACAAAAACCTATCGAAGACTGTTGTCAAAATGTACACAATTTATTTTTCGTCCTGTTAAGCCAAAGGCATAGCTGAGGTTTGGGATTTATTCCTCAGCGTCCTCTACAACTTCGGCTGTCAGAAGATTAGTGTTTACATCCTGAAGATCTGCAGTCAACTTCTGGAACAAAATATGCATTGAGATACTTAAAATAAGGCATCAATACATCATTATTAGCCAAAAATGGATTAGTGGTTTACTGTAATATAACTCTTTTTTTTAAATATAATATACAGTTACAAATTAATAGTTTTTATCCGAGGGGTATAATAATATGTTCCGTAAATATTTCGGTAGGCACCGGCTTGGCTCTGCCCCTGGCATTGCTGAAGTCCATGGGCGACGGTAACCACTTACTACCAGGTGGGCCGTATGCTCGTCTACCTACATGGAAAAGCGCGTTTACAAAGGATATCAGTTGGATACCTACATATTGGAATCCTTTTTATCAATCTTTATGTACCGATGTACCTACCGATTACAACTGCGTATAAAAAAATCTTTAGCCGCGAACATAGGAATTGGGTCGCATTTTTTAAATTTGCGAATAGTGAAAACGCAAATGAAAGAAGCGCGAATAAGGAGTTTTTACTGCAATAGAATGTTGACTTGCAGTGTTATCGGGCGAACACTAGCGACAATAACTTATTTATTGACAAGTGGCTTATTTCATAATCCATTTGAATTGTTTTACATTACCGGTTTTAGTGTAACGCGTTGGCATAACATTATAGGTAATTTGGAACCTCATTATAATATTTCAATATTCAATTTGTAAGTTGCAACACATAATATAGGAAATTAAAGAAAATTTTGTTCGTAACACAGGCGATTTCATCACATGCAGCAATAAATGTATCACAGATATAATTAAGCCATTATTGGGTAATTATCATTTCCGAATCAAATCTGCAGCTATTTCGCATCGTGTGAAACATTACTAAAATAATTTGTTTCGATTTCAATAAATGTTTTTTTTTTATTTTTGTTGTTTAGATGGGTGGACGAGCTCACCCGGGGTTAAATGGTTACCGGAGCCATAGACATCTACAATGTAAATGCCGCCACCCACCTTGAGATAAGAGTTCTAAGGTCTCAGTATAGTTACAACGGCAGCTCAACCCTTCAAGCCGAAACGCATTACTGCTTTATGGCAGAAATCACAAGAGGTCCTACCACCAATAATTAGGCAAATTATAATTTTGCGTGTTTGGTTTAGATTACACGATGTTATTCCTTCACCGTGGAAGTCACTTGTGAATATTTGTTAAGTAGGACATCTTATTCTTTAGGCCACAACGACTTCCGGAATCACTGATTTAGGAATGATTATCGCAACGATTTGTCAAATTTAATTCAAAATGGAATTCAATTGGTGAAATGTAACTAGTGTCACTTAAAAGACCATTAAAATATAATAAACCGGAAAATTTATTTACAGTGTTTATCGAAAACTGGAAAGTGTTTAATTAAGATAGCTATTTAATAGCCCTGATGATTCTTTACATCTGATTAGTAAGTCACGATCGTAAATTATATACGCAATATAAAGTAAATAGAAACTTAACTTTATTAATTATTATATAATACAATTTAATATAAATATTTGATTTGAATTAATCAACGAAATATGCCCTTTACAAAACTTTATATAGGTACCTATATATTTATACTTGGTTTAGCAAATTTTTTAATTATAATACATTACGTGTTCGGGTGATGGTGCATCACAGTTTATTCATATCGAGTTTATATTAATTTAAGTGCATAACGTTCGCTGTCTTAACTATTTTTAGTTAACGTAGTTTTTTGTAGTTTTTAGAACTAAACAAAAATAAAAAGATCACATACCCCAATCTGCGACGATGCCACGTTAGTGCGTTTGCGTCGCTTTGCTGCCAACGCGAGCAGCATAACCAACGTGAGGGAAGTAAGTGCCGCCATCAGCAGCGGCAACAGCAAGTTGTCTCCGGGAGAGTAGCTCTATAGAAAAAAAAAGCTGTTCAATCCAATGAGTCGAAGTGAATCCTTCAGAGGCACCTAGCCCACTGAGTTTCTCGTCAGATCTTCTCGGTAGATCGCGATCCCGACCCGGTGGTAGATTCTGCGAAGTGCTACTCTTGCTAGGGCTAGTGTTAGCAAAACTTCTCAGGTTGAGTCCGTGAGCTCAGCCGGAATAGTCTCTTAGTCTATCAGCGAATAGGGATAAAAAAAATGAAAGGCATTCCAACTCATTCTTTTTTGTAGGCTATATTTTTGCCCTTCCTAATCGTTGGACTTGGACTGGACTTTAGCAATGCCAGGAGCAGAGTCAAGCCTTTGCCTACTGCTTAATACTCTCCACAAGCCTCGTTTGAAGAAGGACATGTCTCATGAACATGAACATCTCATGACATGAACTCATTCCATAGCCGGATGGTACGTGGCAAAAAAGACCTCTGGAAACGCACTGTGGATGACCGCAGTGGCTCCAGGTAGTATGGATGAACTCTACTCCGGTGGCGGGCGGTGCGATGGTAAAAATGAGACGTTGGTATCATCTCGAACAATTCCTCAGAGCACTCCCCATGGAACATGCGGTACAAAATACAGAGGGAACCGAAGTCCCTCCGCAGACCCAGAGCTTATTTTATTCTGTGTTTTTTTTCCTAATGACTGCTTGATATTGCTCGGTAGACGAAGAAAGTGACTGGAATAACAATTGAATAGTCGAACTATACCTATGAATCATGTTAGTGTTAATTTGTACTTTTCGTCGTAGAAACTCTATATCAGGGGTGGCCAACCGGTCGATCGTGGCTACAAGTTCAGTCGATCGTGGCAAGAAAAAAAAACATAAACAGACTTGCAACGTAATTATCAATTGCTGCACGCATCTTCTTCATCTTGTATCATTTGTTAATGACCATTACTTCACATTATTTATCCTCTCTTCCACACAATAGTTTTCTTTTATTATATAATTTCAGGTTTATTTTAATCTTTTTAATAAAATAAATTATAGTACTTATTTGTATACTGAACTACATTGTTTCATTAAATTTCAAGAAATGTCATTGGTAGATCGCAGTGTTTTGTCAGTAGACAGTAGATCTTGGTACAGTAGAAGTTGGCTACCCATGCTCTATATATCTACGAAGTATCTGTGGAGTCTGACCTATATTCAGCTAAATAGTTTCCGACAACAATCAGAACCAGAAAAGTATTCGTTGGCAAATTCACTTTTCCTTCCGAGTTGATAACGTAAACATTACATGTTTAAGCAAGCCCGTAACTAAGTGCGAACGCGACATTTTCGTGATAATCAAATATTTATTACATTTCGTAGTTTTACGCTGTAAGTATAGACAGACACCAATGCCTTTCACTTTTCAATTAGTAATGATGGTATCATTACAATTTTTTTCTAGATGTTTGTTGAGCCTTAATGACTACCGTGTCTATTTTATATGAATCGCGTATATGTTACATTATTTAAAATTATTTTTATTTTATATTTGGTTATACGTTTAATGATAGGCTACCGAAAATAAAGGCCGGTGTACTGGTGCCAAGTTATTCCGGAGTTAAAGCTCTGCAAGGAGATATCAACTTATATAAGTAAAAATACGTACTACTTTCAGAATGAAGTATAGAAAGATAAACTATATTATTATATATCACCAATCTTCCGATTTCTTGCAGCATGGTTGGAAGCTTTGGATAGTCTCTTATCAATAAAATTGAGACTTCGACCCGTGATTTTAAACCACATATCCATAAACTCCAGTAACTACTTAACAGTAGGTTGGTCCTGAGCTTATATGACCATCTAAAGGAATAACATACCTACGAAAGAAACGCCTACCTAAGAAAGTAAGTAGGTAGGTACGTACTATAAAGCGTTGCATAAGAATGAAACTACACTTTATTCTCAATCATTCCAGTTTACAAGTTGCATAATATTTTTTTATGGAAACATAAATGTAATCCATATTCTACAAATGTAGAAACCATTGGCGTTTATGGAAGCAAAATTCCTACAATAATACTTACCGTCCATTGGAAGTACGAAGAAGGGTCCACGAAAGGCCACCTGGCTCCATACCAATTGTCTTCGTTAGCTTTCGATACTGTGATTTCATCAGAATTTGACGCTGCAGGATCGGCACCAGGCTTTAGAGGTGGTAACGAAAAAACTTCGTCAACTTCTAAAGATTCTTTGAATTCCTCGTCATCATCTACAGATAACATCGTGTCCTTTAAATCATCCAAACTCGATATTTCAGTAGTTGCAGGAAACTCTGAAGTTACCGGTGATCGCATTAAAGTTGTTTTGGTTGAAATAAGAACATCATCAAACATTTTAACACTCTGTGTGGATTGCTTTTCGGTTGGTTTAAATGTTTGCGTGTAGTCCCTAACTAAGTTACTAAGTGTAAATGGTTCAGCTGTGATAGTTGGTCGTATTATTATATCCTTCTCCCAAGTTTTCATTGAAATTGTATTAGGTAACATACTGATATCACTGGAAGTTGTTGCAGCCGGCTGCGTCGGGTCATGTTTCGCAGAGGCTACTGGCGGAACGGTTGATGAAGACGTTGAACTCTTCCAAGACCTTAAAGCAGGCATTGTCCAAGGCGGAGTGGTAGCTCTTTCACCGGCTCCAGTAGAGGAAGTAGTGGAGACGACTGTTGACGTTTCTAATTCTGTTTTTGCCATTAAAGTAGAGATTACTTGCGGTAGCACTTTAAGATCTTTCTTTCGCGATTTTGCCATTTCTCTTCCGGCCGGTGCATTTGGAGATATAGTAACTATATCACGATGCTCTTGTTGTGTTCTTCGAGCGTACAGCGCACCGTTCAATATGTAAAGCGGAACTGCTGCCAGCCCTAACGCTATTATCACACCGAAAATTACCAAGAAGACATATTTCACTGTAGATTTCCTACGCGATCTTCGAATGTGGATGGATGGGCTATAGTCCCGACCTTTCCCTTTTAAGCCGCTGTTATTTAACACTTCTTCCGTTTGAGGGAGAATGGTATATTGTAAACTGTTTTCGCCATGTCTAACCGTTTTGTACATTTTGGTGCAGAGAATATACACAAAAATAACACTACTTTAGGATTATGTATTATTGCGATACCGAAATTCAATCACATGCTCAGCTCAAAAAATAATATCAAAGGAAGCTTTGTAAGATTTTAACTCGGTTCCGCAAGACATCAACGTCCAGAAATGTCGGCACGAGACATCACCGCTAGTCGCGCTTTGTGCTGTGTTGTAACCTGCTCTTTTCGAGGGGAACACGGCGCAGGCGCGATAACATCGAGCGGCGCGATTCTCCCTATCGCTGAACGACTCGTTGGCCCCAAATCTTTGAGGTTATAACAATTAAAAGCCGGCTTCTTTATCGTGATGCTCTATAATAACAACAACATTGTGAACTCATTAAATAGTGGCACCCTTGTTATTGCCAGAGCTATGATGCGTTATACACCTTTTTTTAATAACAAAAACCTGTTTGCCTTTTCTGTTGAATAAGTCGCAAAAAGGGCTATCGAAATAATCGAAAACCGATAAGGGGTCAGTTGTGTAATGTAGCGTGTCAGAATTTGAGTGGAGCCGATTGCGTGCAGGCTTTTTTGTACATTTGTTGAGACTACTCAAGCTGTAGTACATATTTTAAGATTTCCTTAACGTAGGTAGTGACGACAATATATAACTTCGATTTTAGTACATACATTTGAGTTCCATTGATATATTTGACCCATAGACACAACCCACTGAGTTTCTCGCCGGATCTTCTCAGTGGGTTGCTTTTCCGATCCCGTGGTAGATTCTGCGAAGCACTGCTCTTGCTAGGGCCAGTGCTAGCAACACTCCCGGTATGAACTCCGTGAGCTCATCTACACGTTAAGGAGAAACTGAAATAGCCTTTCGAGGCTATCAGCATAGGTAGAAAAAAAAAAGATATATTTAATGAGTTAAACTCCTGGTATCATTTGTAAATAAACATTCAGATCTGGTTTCCATTATAACATTTCCCAATTTCGTCTTTAAGAGAAAGAAAATTTAGTAAATCAGATCTAGAAATATATTGCTTGTTAGATTTGAAAATAATTTGTTTATATTCTAAAAACTACAAACACGCTAACAATGTTGAGCTTTGTTTCACAATTCTTCCTTCTGCGGAGAACTTGTAGAACTAGTTTAAATTGGTGCGTAGCTAATGGTCTAGGGCAGTGATTCTCAACCTTTTTTTTGTTGCGGCACATATTTAACGATTTCAAAATTTGGCAGCACACAAAAAAAAAAGATAAAAATTATTTACTTACAACACACTGCATAAATAGTTTATTAAAAAATTTTAATATACGAAATAAACTAAAATATACTATAATATTTTTTTGTGGATTTAAATATATATTCATGTTTAAAGTATTTGTCTTTTATTAATTTAATAATATTAACATTATTATATATTCGCAAAATTTGGCGGCACACAAAAGTGCCGCGGAACAGTGGTTGAGAATCACTGCTCTAGGGCTTTTTCAAGTTACGTACCAATCGAAGCAATCGCTCTATTTAGACGAATTGACGAAATTATGCAGCAGCTCAAATTCTATCTTGAGATATAATTCCACAAAAAATGATATGTTAAAACTAGTTTTGATTACTATTACTATTAAATGCTTCAATTAATGCAATGGCCAATTTTTATTCCCACAATCAGTTATATAACTCAAGCATTCAAATACATAATAAACCGGCCACGAATAAATTCTAATCAAGTTTAGAAAAAAGTCTACAAGCTGTTCGCATTAACATGTTTTTGCGGTCGGTCAAACATCGAACACACCATACGAATACTAATTCACTCGACCTTGAACAGAATCACGTTTCATTTCGAAATTGGTTTGTGAATGCGATATTTTTAGAATAAAAGTAAAAAAACAACGAATGAGCGAAATAAAAGGGTTGGTCGGCCGGTTGGACATTTTTTCTACTTATAGCTCCGAGACAATTTTTAGCAAAATCTTAACCTTGCTTGGATCTTCTGATCAGAGTGTAAAACTTGAATTTTATACATACTTCAAATATTACTTTTTAACAGTTTTTTTTTAAAGTAGTAACTCAATTGAAATTTATAAACATTGGTCGAAAGACGTCTCAATCGACGATTTACTAGATTCTAGAGACGTATGTTCGGGCTAAGTCTCGTAACGTTTTTAAATGTACAATAATTGACCGGGTGGTCTACGTATACCTTTTTTTTATTGCTTAGGTGGGTGGACGAGCTCACAGCCCACCTGGTGTTAAGTGGTTACTGGAGCCCATAGACATCACGCAAATGCGCCACCCACCTTGAGATATAAGTTCTAAGGTCTCAAGTATAGTTACAACGGCTGCCCTATCCTTCAAATGAAGTAAAATTTAATTAAAGTATCGTGTCTGACTGAACAAAAAGTTATCCAATAAGAAAATTTTCGCGGACGATTTAGTACGATTTTAGTAATTGTCAAATAAAACGAGATCTTTATGGAATTCGTAAAAGTTCGTGAGAATGCCATTAAAATATTTCCATAAAAAAGGGCTCATTGAAATTTAATATTTTTATGTAGCTTTTTGAGGATCCACAAAGAAGTGGACGTCATTTGACAGAAAACGTTAAAAATGAAATTTTAAGATTTAAGGGTACGTGGATCAAGAAGGTTCAGGATTTTCATTTATACGAATCGCAGAATCTCACGGAGAAACTGAAGAAGTTTTATGTGGAATGTAGCAGTGACGTAATAGACGTAATAGAAAAGCTCAAAATACAACAAAGTTTCGGGCTCAGCTCTTTAAGCAGCTCTCTGCAAAATATCATTAATGATGGTGATTCTTAGATGAATCGTCTTGATACAGAAATATAGCACCAGTCGACTGTTTGGCTATTTCAAAATTGATAAATGCCGTCGAATAGCGAATTACAATTATTTTGGGATACGATGGGATTTGAGAGTTGATTAAAAGAGTATGAGATATATATGAACAGTTTGTGTTGTATATGATGAAGAGTTTGTGACGAAATCCTTGCGAGAAGTTTTTAAAGCTGTAGGCAAGAGGTTACTGGACTATGGGGAAGTCTATTGCAGTCTTGCAATACAGCAGCCTGCTTGCGCACTCACCGATCAAAACAATTTCTATATCATCGTTTTGATCGCCAAAAGATGCATCGGCTGCATTTGAAAAAACAGTCGAGGATGTGTCTGGTGCAAATTCGAAAAAGCTTTTAGAAGTAATTTCGAAATGTGAAACTAACTTTTTACAGAGGCTAATGCAACTCTTTAAAAATATTAATTGATAATAACTGTTGTAAGTAATTCTGTTTTAGTTATTTCGCAAATCTTTCTGAGCGCCCTATGATATTAAATAAAAATGAACAGTATAGGAGGAGAGAAGATAGACCATTTTATGGGCTTGTATAAAACCTAAAAATAAAAAAATAAAAATGTATGTTTATTTATCAGCTTTCCTTAAATACCTACTTAATAAATATTTGTCTTTGAGAACTTATGATAAGGCCTTATGAATTTTCAATTCCAGGGTAAACCGTTGCACAGAATAATTAATTTTCTGGATTCTATAGTAATATTACTGAACTAATCATGAAAACGACACATTCAAGTGATAACTTCGATTATAAAATGTAACATATTTTGGAAATAATATTTTTTATCGTATCGTTACAAGGAAGAGCACGTAGCCCACCTAGACCGTTGTGTAGGGCGTCATTAACTCTAGTACAATGACATCTACGAAGCTGCTATTTTCGTTTGCTTCTGGAACATGGCCAGCTCTGCGGGGCATCGCGTAAATAAACGTGCATGACAAGCGCATGCTGCGCTCTCCTCGGAACGTTTTCGACAAATTTAGTAACGGCCTACGGATCCTTGAAGCGAGGTACGGAGATAATTTACTGTACGAGTAACACGCTCTGCAGACAGCAGTGGAAAACGAGGGCAGCGTTCAATGAGACTGCTGCCGAGATACATAAATTAATTTGAAATTAAACAAATGCGTATTACATTTTTATATGTCGACCTATTAAATCTTAGGACAAGCTCATTGCTAATCATCATTGTAAACTAAGTTCAGTGTTTACAAACCAAACGCATGTAAACGAATAATTGAAAAGTTCTATACCACTCGATTTTTTTTTATTCCTACCTAAGTTGATAGTCTTGAGAGGCTATTTCAGCGTAACCTTAGCTAGTAAGGTGAGCTCACGGGGCTTAAACCGAAGTGATGCTAACACTGACCTTAGCAAGAGCAGTGCTTCTCAGAATCTAGCGCCGAATCGGAAACGCGGCCCACTGAGAAGATCCGGCGAGAAACTCAATGGGCAACCACTCGATAGATAAAGACGTAGACTAAATACTCCTCTAGTAATAAATTTTGGTACCAATCCACGATGAGAGTGCAACATTTAGCAACAATCGACATAGCTATTTTAAAATAACCTACCCAACCTTGAGGGTTCAAAGCACATCCTGTCAGCGAGTTTTACGAGGTTCGCCTAAATAAACATTATCATGAACACGTGTTCAAGCGGTACATTGGACGATGCCCGGCGCACTGCACTCCACAAAAACTTTTGTAATTTACAAAAACATTATTTATTGCCAAACGAATATTGCTCTTTCTACCACTTTAAACAATAAGGGTTTTCGAAAAATCGTTTTTAAACAGCTCACTACCTGCTGCGAGGGACAAGAATCGTTCTTGCCACGGAGAACTTTTTCTACGTATGCTTTCTAAATATTATTTCGTCTTGTTTTCCACAATCTCCGGAGACTTGAGATAAGTATCACGCTTATCTTATTTGTAAAGTATACACACTCAAGAATCTTAAGATAAGTCTATGTTTAAGTTTGATTTTAATAAAGCTGTCACCTCAATTAAGTAGGCCTAAAGATTTACTTAGAAGTAAAATTTTTATGATAACAATTACAGAAATAGTTTAGAAAAAGATAAAATAATATCTTTAAAGAAACGTATAATAGAAAAATATACGGTAGTTAGCATAAACTCAAATGTATCTACATATAATACCTTATTCGTCCACGATAGAATTAGATTTTTTTTTTTTTATTGCCTTTGTAGGCAGACGAGCATACGGCCCACCTGATGGTGAGTGGTTACCGTCGCCCATGGACTTCAGCAATGCCAAGGGCAGAGCCAAGCCGCTGCCTACCGCAAAGATTACAACTTTGCAAATTATGATCGCAACCACGGTAATTATAAAGTAGTAGTACAATAGTTGTAAAGTATTCAAAATGTCGTAAATAATATAATAACAATAAAAATGCAACATTAATTCGGAAATCATAAAATAGTACATTTCAATCTTGTGTATTTTTATGGTGATACGTTGTCTTCGCCATACTTAATTCTAAGCTTTGATGGGTGAATCAATCTAGACCGTCGACGCGAACGCGTTCTGTTCGTCATCTTAGGTTGTTATGAGTAGCGCGTGGTGGTGGGTGCATCGGCCGCTCCTGACCCTGGCTGGCCCAATGCCACGGGGTATTCGCACTGCCATCAAGCTGGCACCGCGCCATTAGATAGCCCTTCCGCATGACTTGTTAATCAACATTACCAGTACTTAAGGTTCGTATCAGTGAACAGTCAAATGGCCGACGAAATTGAAAAAATAGCACTTTTTCTTTCTTCTCTCTTTCCTTTTTTTAAAATCGCAGTAGGATTTCAAAACTCTTCAAAGAGAATATAACGTTCTTAACTAGAACTATTTTTCTGTGCTTTCATTATAGCACACGAGAAACATTATTTAAAACTTCTATGATTTAAAAGGATATGTTTAAAATTGGATGATAGTCTTGAACACTCGCAACCCAACCAACGGATGTTAGTCTCAACTCTTCACCTGCGAATACATATAAGATTATTTATGAATGAAGCTTTGTCTAAATATTGGTATGTTGTGCCAACCAATGTCTGTGATATTTCGATACATATTGGAGCGGAAAGAGTTTCGCCTATAAGATTAAAGCTGTAAGGCGTAAGCTAACGAAACAAATATTACTTTTAAGATTATTTTAGTATATATAAGGAATTATTCGTCACATAATTTTTAACACATACCCAAATGGATTTTACGGTTGACTTCTCTGTGTTTTCTGTTTCCTCTGCAAGCCAAATACCACAAGATGGACCGCATAATCATCATCTGCTCATCTTGGCAATAAAAATCTAACAACCGCGGAGTTATTTTGATATATATAGCTACGGTCTGTGGAAAACGTTCTAAAAGACTCGTAAATATTTAAATGTATTTGCGTCATGTAAACGATATTATAAGTAGGTGTATTCGCAGACAAATTACCGGACGTTATTGGCAGCCAATGTTGGCATTGGCATAGGTTCAGGACGTTGAACCACATGCATGTATATATTTGCATGAGACTTATGCGTTGTAGATCGGACGAAAGTGCAAGTGTATCGTCCGAGATTCTAACACATAGAAAAATATTTACACTGTGACTTTTGTATATCAGCGCACACTGTAGATAAACTTAAATAAAATTTTACAATCTCTTGCACATTGGGTCATATATTTTGTTAGCAAAATTGGCTTTTCAAACTATATTTCAAAAATATACCTTATCGTAAATATACAAACGTGATATCCGGTATGTTGTAATGAGGTAAATGAAGAAGATTAATACGTAAATCATGGAATTTAGAATTTTTTCTTAAATTTGGTTTCGGCAAATGATAATACGTAAGTAACTCTTTGTATATTACGTTTCCAGGCCAAAACATTCCATTGATTTTTACGGAATTTAGACTTGAAACAGTTTGAACTCTTGGACAGAATATAGACCACCTTTCATCTCAATGCTATGCACGGGTCTTCGCCCACGCTACGTAAGTGTAAGCCGTAAAATTAGTTTTAATTATTACTCGATGTACCCATAAACGATAGTGGTTTTTCACTAAAAATACAATGTACATTGTTACATTACACATCTACATTGACACATCTGTTACTTTTCATTTGTTTAACATTTTGGATCCAAGTTTGTTTACTTGTTTTAAAGGTGTTGATTTTTTTTAAAATGTTATAATTCAACAATCTGCTAGTAATTATTTGTTAAATGTCTATAGTTGTGTAATATAAGGTCAGAAACACTGTCCGCATTTGGTTATTTTACATGTTTATCAATTTTAATGTTTGCGGCCATTTTGATATTCGGACTCCAGATCATAGCTTTAGCGCCATTTATATTTGTGCTTTTCACGGGCCAGGTAATTCAAACCATTTGGACTGCAAAATCGTATACGCAAAAATGAAAACGCATTAAATAAATAAAAAATAATTCCCAAAACACAGTTTGTGGTATACGTACCGTCAATATAGATACGATGCTTACGTTCTTAGACTGCACAAAATTAAAAAGCTGAATAAAAAACATATGATTCTTCATGGATGTTGGACGTCTACCAGGTTTTTAATGCAAATCAAAACATTACTCTGTCTTTCAACTTGACTTTATTCGTGTGTGTCAATCGCGATGTCGCTACTTGCCTCTCGTGAATTTAGCGAAGATTTACCTAATCAGTCAGTTTCTGTCACAGTATGACATATTATAAATGACAGTAGATATTTAATAACTGATAAGACTGATGATTCAAATTCAGATTACATACGCCCAAACCTAAGTCTGTTGTGATTAATCTCCTTGTTCCTTTTTTTAGTATGGGGTGGTGTAGGCTGCAAGACCGTATGGGTACAGCTATTCGGTCATTTTTGCAACGGAGCAGACTTACTACAGACTTACTCCGGATTGCAGGATAGAAGGGAGGAGTTCGATTTCCTAACAGCTGCCCGAGCGCTTCCGAAGATGACCCAATTAACACCTCAATTCTATGTATCTACTACCGGATCGGGATCCGGAACCGCTGAGAAGATAAGATCTGGCGAGAAATTCAGCGGACTCATATCTACTGTACTGATATGGGTTAGCTTACACGACGAACTCTTTGGTGAGTTCGAGGAGTACGGTTACCCGGCTCCCTATCCCTACTCCTAGTGTTAGAGCAGCAGATGTCTACCAGTAGATTTAACAGATCGAATGGAAACTCAATAGGTGGCTGTCTTTTGACAATATCATTTTTAATAACCAAGAATATACTTTTTCCGCAAAATTTACCATCGGGTCATAAATCCCGATTCATACTAACGTTTCTTCCTTCTTCAAAGCCGTTTGTGCCTTATTTTTTCTTTTAGGTAGGTTTGCCATGTAAACGCCATGTAGTTTGAAGTCATTAAATAATGCTACAAGATTGGCAGTCATACCCGCTCCTGTGGATCGACTGGTAAACAGTCGACGTCGCCCTAAACACGTCATTACGGATTCCCCGATCCATTGACGGTGTTTTTAGGTACCTCAAGCACCGGTCACCGTCCTTGCCGAGCCCGTCGCTTGCGACAAAGGGCTTGCCGAGTAAATTAGCCCATAGACACAGCCCACTGAGTTTTTCGCTGGATCTTCTCAGTGGGTTGCGTTTCCGATCCCGTGGTAAATTCTGCGAAGCACTGCTTTTGCTAGGGCCAGTATTAGTAACACTCCGGTTTGAGCTCTGTAAACTCACCTACACGTCAAGGAGAAGCTGAAATAGTCTCTCAAGGGTATCAGCAACCGTAGGGAAAAAAAAATTGGCAGTGTTTAGTTTTCTTAAAACGCTTTTAAGAATTTTCTTAAGGTGAAAGTGTTTGTTTCAATCGATAGTTGATTATGTTCAGGCGATTGTATGTAAAGGTAGATTGAGAGAATATTGAATAAGCTTTTAATTTGATTTATTTTATTTTATTAATGCACACCCTGAATTGGTTTTGGTGTGATCAAACAAAACCGATGAAAAACGTAAATTAATTCCTAGCATAAATAGCAATGTGAAAAAGCGTCTTGTTACATATAATAATTTAATATATTAGCTATATTAGATAAATATTCGTTATTTCAGTGCTGGTCGTTATCAGTTCTGATATATGATTATGATTTCTAGTACTTACGAACATCCCACAGGCCACAGGATCGATGTCGATCGTTTGTCGTGATGAGAATTTCAAAAAACATAAGGTCAACAAATAAAGCATGCGCGTCACAAAATATGTTCTTAAAATAAATATAAACATTTAAAATAATATAGAAGCGTGATGTTGAGTTTTAAAACAAAACGTAAATATGCAATTTCGGTCATTATAAAGTCATCACATTCCGATTTGAGCAACCGACGCGCGTGGACGTGCTCATTGTTTTGTCGGAAGTGACTACCGGTGATAATAGATCATTGTTCGTGGCACATCTGTGGCCCAAGTGTTTCTCGGAATTTGTACCTGCGCCTAATTGCAAGGCATTGCCGCCCGGGAACTGTGCAGTGGTTCTATTCACTCTAATTCTATTCTATTTATTCTATTCACTAAAATTTCTAAAACTCCTAGAATCGCTTCGGCCAATTTAGTGTTACCGACGCAGGGGCCTCGCCGCAAGGCGAGCGCGTGTTTAAGTCCCGGGGCCGCCCCCCCCAGGCGAAAATCACGTAAAGATGGAGGAAAAACTTTTCATCGACTTCATTCGGGAAAAATACCCGTCAATCGCGCCCGAATTCGAAGCCTATAGGGCCTCATTTGGTAACTATTCTCCCCCCGCATCTCTCGCCGCCGTCGCCAAACATGCCTCGCAGGCATGCCTCGCGTGCCCCGCCGCCGGTCCGTGTTCAAGCGCACGTACGCACGCCGCCGCCGTAGCGTCTAACGCCCCCGCCCCCGCTACCCCCGCGCCCGCGTCAATCACGTCAGTTTCGTCCGTCGCGACCTCAATAGCGTCTAGTTCAGGCTCCGATACCGAATCGGAGATGGACTTCGAGTCCGCGACTAGCCCTCAACCCGGAACCTCGGATGGGTTCCAAACTGTAACGCGCGGTAAAAAGCGTACTCGCGTCGTGGAGTCCCGGAGCTCCATGACGAAGCAAACCAAGTCCGCGACCGCCTCCCGACCGCAGGTAGTCGTGACGCCGGAGTCGGACTCCGCCCGCCGCGTAACCCCACCGCCGCGCCCAAAAACCGCGCCCGCGCCTAAAACAGTCGTCCCGCCCCGCTGATACTCCAGGAGAAGTCAGCGTGGAATCGCGTATCCCAGGCCCTTCAGGCCAACAAAATTAATTATACCCATGCGCGTAACGTCGCGCATGGGATTCAGATTAAGGTCGCAACGCCGGGCGACCATAGGGCCCTCTCTGCTTACCTCCGAAAGGAGAACATAGGTTATCACACCTATGCTCTTCAGGAGGACCGCGAACTCCGCGTAGTGATACGTGGAGTCCCCAAGGAACTCGACATAGACTACGTAAAGGAGGATCTGATCGGTCAGTCCTTCCCAATAATTAGTGTGCACCGGATGCACAGCGGACGCGGCAGACAGCCGTACAATATGATTCTCGTCGCGCTAGAATCAACCCCGGAGGCAAAGAAAAGAATCTCATGTCTCAAAACGATATGCGGCCTCTCCGGGGTCACCATCGAAGCCCCCCATAAACGTGGTACTCCCGGGCAGTGCCACAGGTGCCAGCTCTATGGCCACTCAGCGCGTAATTGCCACGCGCGCCCCCGCTGCGTGAAATGCCTCGGCGATCACGCAACCACAGAATGTTCGCGTGTTAGGGAAACCGCGACGGAACCCCCAAGCTGTGTCCTATGCCTTAAGCAAGGGCACCCGGCAAACTACCGCGGATGTCCTAGGGCTCCGCGTAAACGCCCGAACCACCCAGCCCCCCGAACCGTCGACCCAAAGACTTCGGCGCCTTCAGTGCCGAAACCAGCCTTCGTACCGGCTGCGGTTCCCACCGTCTCGGCGTGGAAAAAACCGCTGCCGTATACGAAGGAGGGAACACAAAACGTACCCCAGCTCCCGCCTGCGACACGTCACGCGCCTCAGCCCCTGCTCGCACCTCGCCCCGCGCCCGCGTACCGCCCCCCGCAACCCTCAGTCGTCAACGACTTCGCGCTCGTGCGCGACTTCGTCACCGCGGTAAACTTTGACCGTCTGCGATCGTTCGCAGATGCTATCCGTAGGTCGGTAACCCCCGAACAGCGGCTCGCGGCCGCTTTCGATCACATGGACGTCTACGAGTCCGTGTCTCGCACGTTATAAAGATTCTTTACCGGTATTCAATGGCGCAAAAAGGTAGAGAAAAACCGTATTCCCTTACGTTAGCATTCTACAATGCTAACGGACTCGCGCGGCAACGCGATCAAATTTTCGAATTCCTCCGCGACAATCTTGTAGATATTTTGTTAGTGCAGGAGACCTGTCTGAAGCCCTCGCGTCGTGACCCGAAAGTCGCGAATTACGTCATGGTTAGGAATGACAGACTCACCGCCTCCAAAGGCGGGACTGCCATTTACTATAGGCGGGCCCTGCACGTTGTCCCTCTCGATACTCCCTCGCTCTTACATATCGAGGCGTCAGTGTGCCGTATCTCGCTGACGGGACACCAGCCGATCGTCATCGCATCCGTTTATCTCCCCCCGTACAAGCCCCTCCTGAGCAGTGACATCGAGTCACTGTTCGGCATGGGAGACTCCGTCATCCTGGCAGGCGATTTAAATTGCCACCACACTAGGTGGAACTGCCATCGTACGAACGTTAACGGTAGGCGTCTCGACGCGTTTATAGACGACCTCACTTTGAAGTAGTCGGTCCCCCAACTCCAACATGTTATCCGTATAACATCGCGCTCCGTCCGAGCACTATAGACCTGGCATTGCTTAGGAACGTAACTCTGCGCTTACGTTCCATCGAAGCACTGTCAGAGCTCGACTCAGACCACCGACCTGTTCTTATGCAGCTCGGTCGCCCTCACAACCCAGTCACTGTTACGAGGACCATGGTGGATTGGAATAAGCTGGGCACGTGCCTAGCCGAAGCCGCTCCGCCAATCCTCCCTTACGGCCCGGATTCGAATCTATCCCCCGAGGACACCGTCGAATCCATAAACATCATTACCGATCACATCTCTTCCGCGATCATTAGATCTTCAAAAGAAGTCGATGTGGAGGACAGCTTCCACCGCATCAGACTATCCTCCGAACTTAGGAATCTCTTAAGAGTTAGGAACGCGGCAATCCGGGCCTACGATCGGCTTCCCACGCATTCAAACCGGATTCGGATGCGTCGTCTACAACGCGAAGTCCACTCCCGCCTAAGCGACGCGCGTAACGATAATTGGCATAGTTATTTAGAACAACTCGCGCCCTCCCACCAAGCATACTGGCGACTAGCTAGGACTCTCAAATCCGAAACTACCGCTACTATGCCTCCCCTCGTACGCCCTTCAGGCCAACCACCGGCATTCGATGACGATGACAAGGCTGAGCTGCTGGCCGATGCACTGCAAGAGCAGTGCACCACCAGCACTCAACACGCGGACCCCGAACACACCGAGTTAGTCGACAGGGAGGTCGAGCGCAGAGCTTCCCTGCCGCCCTCTGACGCGTTACCCCCCATTACTACTGACGAAGTTAGAGACGCGATCCACAATCTCCAACCTAGGAAGGCATCCGGCTCCGACGGCATCCGCAACCGCGCGCTAAAACTCTTGCCAGTCCAACTGATAGCAATGTTGGTTACAATTTTAAATGCCGCTATGACGCACTGCATCTTTCCCGCGGTGTGGAAAGAAGCGGACGTTATCGGTATACATAAGCCGGGCAAACCGACAAACGAAACATCTAGTTACCGTCCGATTAGTCTCCTCCCGACGATAGGAAAAATTTACGAACGGCTCCTTAGGAAACGCCTCTGGGATTTTGTTACCGCGAACAAAATTCTCATAGACGAACAGTTCGGATTCCGCTCTAAACACTCGTGCGTACAACAAGTGCACCGCCTCACGGAGCACATCCTGATAGGACTAAATAGGCGTAAACAAATCCCGACCGGCGCCCTCTTCTTCGACATCGCGAAGGCGTTCGACAAAGTCTGGCACAACGGTTTAATTTACAAACTGTACAACATGGGAGTGCCAGACAGACTCGTGCTCATCATACGAGACTTCTTGTCGAACCGTTCGTTTCGATATCGAGTAGAGGGAACTCGTTCTCGTCCCCGTCAACTGACTGCCGGAGTCCCGCAAGGCTCCGCGCTCTCCCCGTTATTATTTAGTTTGTATATCAATGATATACCCCGGTCTCCGGAGACCCATCTAGCGCTCTTCGCCGATGACACGGCTATCTACTACTCGTGTAGGAAGATGTCGCTGCTTCATCGGCGACTCCAGATCGCAGTAGCCACCATGGGACAGTGGTTCCGGAAGTGGCGAATTGACATCAACCCCACGAAAAGCGCAGCGGTGCTCTTCAAAAGGGGTCGCCCTCCGAACATCACTTCGAGCATCCCACTCCGTAGTAGGCGCGCAAACACCTCCGCCGTTAGTCCCATCACTCTCTTTGGCCAGCCCATACCGTGGGTCTCGAAGGTCAAATATCTAGGCGTCACCCTCGACAGAGGGATGACATTCCGTCCCCATATAAAAACGGTACGCGACCGCGCCGCGTTTATTCTAGGACGACTCTATCCAATGCTTTGTAGTCGAAGCAAACTGTCCCTCCGCAATAAGGTAACTCTCTACAAAACTTGTATACGCCCCGTCATGACGTATGCAAGCGTAGTGTTCGCTCACGCAGCCCGCACCCACTTGAAATCCCTTCAGGTTATTCAATCAAAATTCTGCAGGATAGCCGTCGGAGCGCCATGGTTCCTTAGGAATGTGGATCTCCACGATGACCTGGAGCTCGACTCATTTAGTAAGTATCTACAGTCGGCATCGCTGCGCCATTTTGAGAAGGCGGCACGACATGAGAACCCTCTCATCGTAGCCGCTGGAAATTACATACCCGACCCAGTAGACCGAATGGTAAACCGTCGACGTCGCCCAAAGCACGTCATTACGGATCCTCCTGATCCATTAACGGTGCTCTTAGGCACCACAAGCACCGGTCACCGTCCTCGTCGAACCCGTCGCTTGCGACGAAGGGCTCGACGAGCGAACTAACCCATAGACACAGCCCACTGAGTTTCTCGCCGGATCTTCTCAGTGGGTCGCGTTTCCGATCCGGTGGTAGATTCTGCGAAGCACTGCTCTTGCTAGGGTCAGTGTTAGCAACTCTCCGGTTGAGCCCCGCGAGCTCACCTACAAACGTTAGGGTGAAGCTGAAATAGCCTCTCAAGGCTATCAGCATAGGTAGGAAAAAAAAAAAAAAAAAAAAAAAAAAAATAAAGTCAGTGTAGTGTTAACAGAACGTTTTATTATTATACACGAGTATATTGAGATAAAGCTGCGGTCCACATGTGCGACTGAATCGTTCCCACGCTTCGCCCCTACTCACCATGTGGCACCGACCGGTCTGTATGATCCACCTCGGATTAATTCCAATAAGTGCTTCGAAGATTTATTTAAGAAGCCGAAGGTCACGATATGCTGGTAGATTTTTACCTCCCGGGTTTTCGTTGCATGTTCATAGGGTTTCAGAAGTGACGGACAGACGGTAATTGATCGACGAGCAATTGATTAATGAAATAATAAACTTATTGGTCTGGATAATGCGCAGTGTCCGGGGGACTCTTTATGTAAATAGCTAAAGAATGTAATCTTTGTACTCTAATGCTGCCAATGTACTCGTAAAGTGCATCTCACGAGATCACGAGGGTTGCCATGATAGGTCGATGATGGATTACATTTGTGGGGGAGTGATGATAATGAGAAGATGATAAGTCGATGTTTAGTTCAAACTTAGTGTGACATGTCTGATGAAATGTGTTTCTCTGTCGATGGTTGAGTGGTTCTGTTAATGAATAATCTACTTTGAATAGATTTGAATGATTTTTGTTTTTTTTTAAATAATTTTTTTGATGCTTCTTTTGTGAAGATTCTTTTCCCAATTTTTATATCACACTAGCTGACCCGGCAGACTTCGTAGTGCCTCAATCGATAAATAAAAGACCTAAACTTTTGCATAAAATAAACTTAAAACTAACAAAAGGAATCCGCCTGACGCGACGGAGGATACATCAAAGGAAAAATAAAATTGTTATTTTTATTTAATTCCAAGTGTTTTCATATTTATCTACCTTTTAAACTTTCTCTGGACTTCCACAAATAATTCAAGACCAACATTGGCCAAATCGGTCCAGCCGTTCTCGAGTTTAACGGCGAGACTAACGAACAGCAATTCATTTTTATACATATATATAGATTATTTAAAATACTTAAAAGAACATTATCGTTTGCAAGAATAAATAATTGTATTTTAGTTTAGTAATTGTACACGAGTATATTTATACACGTGAAAGACATAGACTGTACATTGTTTAGTTTGCTAATTTGTTAGCTGCAAACTTTATTGAAAGATTCAAAACATGGTGCTACCTAGCAATAGTGAGGCACACCTTGTTTGGTACGAACCGGTTAAAGCATTTATATAAAAAAGATATAAATTATGTTAGTAATTCGTTAAAGTTTAGGTGTATGTATAATTCTTAGATCAACTAAAAAAAATATTAACTTATTCTGAATATTTTGTCATTACTAGAATGTGCTATTAAAAACTCCAATACAATCTGATAAAATTTACATGCACTAGCGTTTTAAACTTTTATTGGTATAGTACCTATATCTTTATAAATCCCAAATTTAATTTTTTTTTCTAAATCAGTAGGTAGGTATATAAAATATCCCTTTCGAATGACAAAATTTAATATTCTCAAGATAATATTTCCCTTGTGTTATTTGAAGTCAAATTGCAAACACGAGAAACAAGTACACGGGAACAGACTTTTTGGTATAGTAGTAAGGATCTTTAACTACTGGAACAACCCTTATCCGACCCCGATGGGGCAACGCAAAGCCGCCATCGCCCGAAATATGTCTTGTCGGATCCCCTGGATTTGCTGGATCCCCCCTTTTGGTGGTTTTAGGCCTCTCAAGCAACGGTCACCGTCCTCGTCGAACTCGTCGATTACGACGAAGAGTTCGATGAGCTAACTTACCCTAAGATACAGCCTACTGAGTTTCTCGCGGGATCTTCAAAGTGGGTCGCGCTTGGTAGATTCTGCGAAGCACTGCTCTTGCTAGGGCTAGTGTTAGCAAATTCTCTGAGGTTGGGCTCGTGAGCTCATCTACCCGTCCTGGCGCAGCTCCCAACTACCAGGGCTATAATAGGGCTAATAGGCTACCAGCGAATAGGTGGGAGAAAAATGGACCCACTGGAGATGATACAATCTCGAGTTATCTACCCAAATTTAATACCAGTGTAAAGAACTTGTGTACAAATACTTATATAACCATTGAACCGATCTGACGAAACTCGGTGCGACTTAAAATCCTTGAGCATAGCCTAACCTTTAGTTCACAGCTATGTACCGATATTCAACAAATACTAAATTTTCATTCATTTTCATTTTCATCAAAAATTTATTCAATAAATACTAAAATCAGTCCACGCGTATGAATCTGCGGCTAAAAAGGTACTCACTATATTTATAAAATGAAATGTAGGTAATGAATTAACTGTTTTCGTTTCATAGTTTCAATTTGTCCGAAAATATTGTCTTTCCCATAAGACGGTAGCCAAAATTGCCTTGAGTCACCAAACTAAAACCTTATTTTTAATCAATCAAATTGTTATCATTACGTTTGATAGTTCAATTTATTCATGATCTCTAGCCATACGTTACGTACAATTACGTCGTAAGCGATGGTGAATATTTATATATTTTAAATTTTCAAATACATCATTCTACGTCTTCTGACCCGTATCTCATTATCAGAATAGACTATTATCATATTATATTATAATATCGTCTGGCCTCTGAATACTTTACAAGATTTAAAAAAGAGTGTTTTACACCAAACAAAAATAAACTCAGAAGTGTTATATTTTGGTTTTCATATTTTTTTCCGTCTGGCAAATACCCAAATGCGTTGAAATATTTGAACGATAACCTTACCGTATATCGTCCGAGCATCCTAATAAATAAATAAATACTTTAGTCATGCTCATCACGGTGTCTTTAAAGACATACAATCTATTTTTTCATTTAGTTGTATTATCCTAATATGACGACACTAGTTATCTTCTTTTACAATTTTATTAGGTATTCAAATCAAGCGTCAGACAAAACTATCTTTTAATGTATTCTAGAAAAAAAATACAATTACTATTTTCTATAGAACAGCAAAAAATGTTGATTACACAGGTCAGGTCGTATTGTTATTGAGTCGACGGTGTGTGGTTCATTCTTGCTCGTCAAATACATGTGCAGTGGAGTGTGTCACCTGACCTAACCCAACTGCACTTGTGACTCCCGCAGGCCCCAAGGATAGTGTTGTTACCGGAAATCATGCTAGTTTATCGATGCAGTATCGATACAGTAAACTTACTTCGTAAAAAAATGCAATTGTAAGTACAATTAAAAAAAAACCTAAACATTAGTAATGGGTCTAAATTACAAAAATAAAAATATGACTTGCAAAACCTGTGTTTTACAATGCGACTTCCTTTCATTTTACGGTATTGACGTTAATCGAAGCAGGTAGGATTAAAATTATATTTATTGATTATTTATTCATGAAATGTAGTTTTACTGGTAACAAATAAAATAACATACTTATTTTAAACGAATTCGAAAATATAATAGTGAATAGAATATCGATAATATTTTTGTCATTTCCTGAATACAATTTACATTACTGCCAGTAGTGTCAAATACTCGTAGATTCAGACTCAGATTATCGATATAACTTGTACAACACTAATGTTTTTTTTTTATCTCAGAGTGAGTGGGGTTGACGGGTCCTACAAAAAATGGAGCTTCGTTCGGTGACAAGGGAGCAATTTCTACGTCTTTTCTTATGAGCGACCTTTTGAGAAGTTTGTTATTGAATTTCTCACTCCAGTGTAAGATTGAGGGTTCCTAATGGCTCATAAATATGGCTGCGTGGTTCATAATAAATTTAGACCGCTTGACAACGTTAATTGCTTTTGCTACAATATTTTTTGTACGCTTTAACGAATGCATTATTAGCATCCTGCCGTTATGATAAAAGATAATCTTAAGGCCTACCTAGATCACTGAGCCTTATAATCACAGTAAAGTTCCATTGCGCCATAGATTATAACACATAAATAAGGATAGTCTCGATTGTAGTATATGTTTTAACGTATGATTGCTTAACAGCAGAAATAGCCATTAGATGATGTATTGATTCGCGGTCTCATAAAAAGCCCTAGCGTCAATCTCAATCAATCTAATTTATAGTTTTAATGTACTACAATATAATTTAAAATGAATAAAATTATCGCATTCATGCTTTTGTTATTTGCATTAACAGTATTAGGCAAGTTTCGTCGTACTATTTAAATTTTATTTCAGCTGATACTTTTGTTAGAAGCCGCGCCCTTAATTTGTTCGAAGCTCTTCGATTACGGTCATAATTACGGATCGTTTGGTTTTGAAATCAAATGAGGTATTTTAAACGTCGGGAAACGTTTGAAAATACTGCTTTATAGCGTGTTTGTGGCCACAATTTCACATCGATTCTAATCAACATTTAAGAAATTTACTCGCATATAATTTGCATAAGAAAATATTTTCAGTTTTTTATACCTACTTAAATGTAAGCGGTTATGAATTTTATTAATTTTTTATAAATGCAGTAGTTGATATTTAAGTTACAGTTCTAATTTTAAAAAGTATTTTTGTGTTTATCTTTTACACTGTCAATCGTCAACTACTTAACACCAGGTGGGTCATGAGTTTATCCACCCATCTAAGCAATAAAAATAAAGTGAAAAAGACGGGGAAATATGTAACTTGCAAAATTCATTATAACATTAAAACCAATAAGGAACCAAAAATGTTACGCGGTTCAATTTCAGACCGTCCGTCAAGAGAATTTGTTACGAAGTTCATAACATAGAAATATGCATATTATGTTAGCAAATAAACTCGAAGAACGTTTTAAAATATATGTTAATTACGTTTTGAAATAGTCAACTCTGAAGGTTGCTCGTAAGTTCAAAGTTATGTCGCCATTTAAGTTACCTTTGCGTTGCGAGCTTGATTATATCTAATGGGTGTCGCAATATTTTGACCATAGTAGGAACGGTTTAGGTCATCACAGTTGTACGAAGTAATAAAAACAGACATTATGCCTGTATGTTGAATACGATTAGCGGGAATTTAAATTTATATTTCTTTACGTGAAATTCAGGAAAACGTGAATTTAAATTTTCATAGACAAGTTCTTTGTTTTAGGAATGAATAAAAACATTCGGCATAATATATATTTGGAGTTGGTCATACAATCGTACTGGTTCTTAATTCCGTAAGATTTTCACGTACAAGTGTCTGTATATTGAATACTTTAGCTCGCTTTGTTTCAAAGTGTATGACGAGCAAGAGAAAATATTCAATTACACTTTTTTTTTCTTATATGTTAGATATTTTGAAATTATGGAGGAGAATAACCTCAATAAGAAGGATGCCGAAGACTGGGCAATGGAGGAGTTACGTAGGAAAGCGGACCCTGATATTAGACACAGAAATCTGGTCATCGTTTTCGTTGAACTCGTGGTCTCTGACGAAGAGTTCGACGTGCAAACTAGCCCATAGACACAACCCGCTGAGTTTCTCGCCGGATCGTCTCAGTGGATCACGATTCCGATCCGGTAGTAGATTTAGCGGAGTACTGCTCTTGCTGGGGCTAGTGTTAGCAATTCTCTCAGGTTGAGCCCGTGAGCTAATCTACCAGCACGCGCGAAGTTGGAATAGCCCCTTAGGCTACCAACGATTAGGTAGTGAAAAAAAAGCTAAGAAATGTTAGGAAGAAGAAGTAGAAGATTTATATATAATTCGAAGTCGGAGTGTAGTTGTTGACGTATCCGTATCTTTTTTTTTGGTTCTTTGATAATCTTATGAGGCTATTTCAGCTTCACCCTAACATGTAGGTGTATCGGTTTTTTTTCCCATACACAGGAGAATTATGATAAGAAATCTTAGCTTGGGATCGTTTTGAAGCTATAATTTAATCATTTAATCGCTTTCTGGAGACGTATAGGGCTTATTTGGCAAATTTCAAAAAAAAAAAAAACCGTGAATACATTACCGCGTACGTTCTTCACGTATTCAAGCTTTGTTTTGTTTCGAAGAACCAAACGCGGAGGATAGCTCTTGAATGTAAAGCGAGCGATCTCGCATGAGCACCGTAGCGCGGTGCCGGACGAATACTTCGTGCTGGATATAAATCGTATCTCATCGATTGTTTAACAAAACACATAAATTAAAGACAAGTTCGTATCCTGCTGTTATTTTAAAGCGGTAAAGATTGCCTCTTAAGCAGGCATTTTAAATAAATTACTAGTTATTTTCAGTATACAAGAAGGATTCTAGGTGCTAAAAAGGCACCAGACATCTTCTCTGTTAAGTTTTTTTTAGTAGGTCTACGCACCGTACCAAATTCTTAACGTGCAGATGAAATTTAACTCAAGCAAACTGCCAGATCTCAAGAGACTGTTAGTTCGTGCTGTGTGAAATGAAACGTAAAAGTGTAGAAAAAAAATTAAGTAAATAAATAACAAGTTATTTTCAGTATACAATAAGGATTCAAGGTGCTAAAAAGGCACCAGACATCTCTATTAAGATAGGTTTTTTTTTCAAAAGGATTACGCACCATACCAAATTCTTAACGTGCAAATGAAACTCAACTCAAGCAAACTGCCAGATCTCAAGAGACTGATAGTTCGTGCTGGGTGAAATGAAACGTAAAAGTGTAGAAAAAAATTAAGTAAATAAATTACTAGTTATTTTCAGTATACAATAAGGATTCAAGGTGCTAAAAAGGCACCAGACATCTCTATTAAGATAGGTTTTTTTTTCAATAGGATTACGCACCATACCAAATTCTTAACGTGCAAATGAAACTCAATTCAAGCAAACTGCCAGATCTCAAGAGACTGTTAGTTCGTGCTGTGTGAAATGAAACGTAAAAGTCTAGAAAAATATCCACAGATATATAAATGTCACTGATAGCATAGCACAATATTGAAATGTCATTGAATAACACCTTAGTCGTCCGTCACCACGACAACTGTGAAGTATGTATTTGAAACGTCGGAAATATGTAATGCAACAACAATAAAAACGAAAATAAAGCGTAAAAATGTTTTTAATTATGTCTGCAACTCACGAAAGCCAAAAAATATACTAAATAGCATTATATGTTCAAGGAAAGGCCTCCAAGAGGAGATTCTGAACCTATTCTAAAATGTTGCATAACTATGCCTATCCATTGTTAGTAATAGTAAGTGTCAATAACACGCTTACATGCCGCATAGCTCATGAGTCATAAGTGACAGTGTGCATATTATAATGAACAAACAAAATATATTTTGTGCGCCATGCGCTTCTGAGACCAGCGTGACTAGAAATTTAAACTAGCTAACGTAAATATCTACTAAACATTAAACTGTTTTAACATTTATTATTTAATTTTAATCACCTCAATACATTTATTAAAATCCTTTCTTGTTTAGACATTTGCCACAATCCATTTAAATTTATCTACAGAATTCATATTTAGCTGTTTTATTTGTGTTGCCAAACGACATAAGTATTCCAATATGATATTAATATGTATATTACAATAATCAATCATCGACAAAATATGTAATACAAAAGCTATAAATCCAATAATCGTTTTATTCATTAGTGCGGATTAACACTGATAACGACAATGCTAATGCAATATAAAGGAATTGAATTACTAATTTAATGTACATATTTATATATTGTACAGATGACGTCGAATGATTTCCAAGAGGTGTACAATGCACTTTTACAGTATGCTAACCGCGTGAAGCTGACCACAAAAGTGTTGTGTTATAGTCGATAGCATCTTTATCGAGTTTATGTAATGTCTTCTTTTATTCGATGCCACGTGAAATACAAATTTCAGGTAGTGAATACACAGATTGGATAGAGAACTTTGGCACAGATGCCGGAGTTATTTAAATGAATAAGTACCATATTTTAGGGAATCTCCACACCAAAAGGGCTAAAAAATTATATAGAAATTCACGAGGATCATTGATTATTATGTATAAACGTTATTTAAATAAATAAAAAATTTGTGGGTACAAAAAATTTTGTAATCAATTTTAAATTCATAATGTGAAATATATGTTATAGCTGTATGTTGGTTTTTTTAAAGCTATATATCAATTATCTGGTAGGTGATAAACCTGATTGTGAGACAAGAAGCTCTATAACCCGAAAATTGCACCGTTTTTATTTATCCTTACTGGATTATAAATTTAACGCAGATGAAACCGCGATGGTCTAATTTATTTAAAAGTAATTATTTACAGTAAGATTTTTATAGAGCACAATTTCGTATAGTCAATTACAGATTAAGATATTATAATTCAATATCGATAATAGTTTTCGCTACACTATACAACTATCGCCGACCGCAGGTTGCAAGTCTGGTCACGCACTTCCCTAAACGTCTCGACGCATTGTCCTTCAGACAACAACGAACATACGAACCGTGTTAAAAACCGTGTAAAACGAAATAAATTTTTATTATAAGTGAGAACGTAATTAAAATGCGAGGAGAGAGACCGATCTTTTAGGTAGCGCCCTACCGCAAAGCGCTTTAATTAGGTCCGCCCTTTATTCGGACTACGGAAACATAATTTACAAGCTTGGAAGTATTTTGAAAGTTTTTGTACAAGTTTGAATCATTTATGAGAGGTATAAGACTTGTGTTCAAGTTAGTTTACTACTAATGAGGGTTAGTTTACTACTATTGTTTACTGGTGGTAGGACCTCTTCTGAGTCCGCGCGGGTAGGTACCACCACCCTGCCGGTTTCGGTTTGAAGAGTAGGGCAGCCGTTGTAACTATACCTTAGACCAAAGAACTTATATCTCAAGGTGGGTGACGCATTTACGTTGTAGATGTCTATGGGCTCCAGTAACCACTTAACATCAGGTGGGTTGTGAGCGCGTCCACCTTTCTAAGCAATAAAAAAAAATATCTGGTTGGAAACTGACCTGGACGGGACGGGTGCACTATTTTATAGTACTTGTATAGGGTGCAAAAGGCCCATGTTTGAAAAGACAAGCGGTGAAGGTTAGTTATTTGTGCAACAATCGTTTTAAACATTATTATCGTAATGCTTAAAGTCGTGGCTCAAAACATAATATGACCGGTATACTTGTATAGAGCGATGTGACTATGTCGGTGTTCGAATCATGCACGCATCAATTTTTATAGCGAAATACGTACTTAATAATAACTTCTACGGCTCTAAACTCGCAAAAATTATAATTTGTCTAATTACAAATGCGGCTTTAGAAAGTTCTCTAACATTAAAGTTTGAATTTATGAAAATTAAAAAAGATTTTGGAAAAGTCTAATAAATCGAAGAAAGCGTACTAATATGACTTCTTAACAATAATGTTAAAGTCTGTTACGAGTTATTCGTTTTTTTTTGATTAAGAAACGCATTCATCTGCAATTCCCACAAAACAAACCGCGTTCAAATTTATTAAGCCTCAGATACGTCCCACATCTTCTTAAGCCACAAATAGCTATGATTCACATTAACATTTCGATATTCAAACATAATATTTAACATGTTAAGAGTTCAAATTAATGTGTAATGTATTCAGACGACAAATAGGAAGTAATTCAAGATTATAATTCAGGAAGATTAGACGGCCTCGTTCGTTCGTTGATCCGGACGAGGAAGACTTTAATTTGTTTTAGTTCCTACTGTTTAAATATTCTTTGTTGTACTGAGGGCTGACGTCAATGAAAACAATAATTTGGGACATTGACATTTTTGTTTTGACACGAGAACAATGTCAGAATAGGGCCAGCCCAACCCATCAGCCCACTGAGTTTCTCGCCGGATCTTCTCAGTGGGTCGCGTTTCCGATCCGGTGGTAGAGTCTGCGAAGCACTACTCTTGCTGGGGTCAGTGTTAGCAACACTCCGGTTTGGGCCCCGTGAGCTCACCTACACACGTTAGGGTGAAGCTGAAATAGCCTCTCAAGGCTATCAGCATAGGTAGAAAGAAAAAAAAAAACCAACCCAGTCTGGTGTTCAAATATAAAGGGTCTTGGTTTAATGGGTGAAATGACTTGTGCATTCGCAGCGTATTCGCATTGATGCTGCTGTATCAGGACTCAAGCCGTCTGGCAGGTACTAATTTTTCCACTTAAATACATTGCCATCGCTCACGAACAACTTCCACGACGAAGGAATAATCTCATGTATTTAAATGAAGCCCTCAAAAGACGATTGCCAGTTAACAAAGAGTGCTGAATATGAACAACGGCCAGTAATAGGGCATTATGTTTTATTACCGTAGAGCATTTTATTTTTATATTATTGAAGCCCCGCTAGTAGTCGCTGTTTGTAATCAACAATAAATTATGAAATACACATACAGTTTCTTGAAATAATTCGAGCACTGTCTGTCATTTGATTATATAGCTTCGTATCGTGAGACTCACAACGAACACAAATAAAAAAATAGTAAAAACATTTTTTAAAGGAACATTCAGATTAGACCTCTTATGAGTCCGCACGGATAGGTACCACCACCCTGCTTATTTTTGCCGTGAAGCAGTAATGCGTTTCGGTTTGAAGGGTGGGGCAGCCCTTGTAAATATACCTTAGAACTTATATCTCAAAGTGGGTGGTGGTATTTACGTTGTAGATGTCCATGGGCTCCAGTAACCACTTAACACCAGCTGGGTTGTGAGCTCGTCCAATCAGACAAGCAAAAAAAAAATTTACTATTTTTTTGTGAGCACTGATGCGCTGCTACTAGGTACATATGGAATAATCAACTCTACTAATGAACGCAATGAGACAGTTTTGTCAATTCGACACATTTCTTTTGTCGTCTTTGGGGCTTAATAATGAATGAATTTTATCTTGTATTTCTGTTCCGTTAAAATGTTAGAGCATCGTTTCCTTGACGCTGACCGAATGATGCCGCAAAAACCTTATAATATAAAAAAAAAACACATGGAGCAACCAATATTCGAACGATATAACTAAATATTATGCTCGTTAAGACGTCTAAACGACAATAGACCAATTAAGCGTTTCTGTTTCACCCCAGGACTGATGCACAAATTAGATTTCTAGCTAAACGGGGTTTTTTACACGCTACAGCCTCCGGCAGTGGGTATTCAAACGATCGAGGGTCTAAAAACTGGTCGGGCGGCTTGCGGCGTTGTTTGATGCCTCTCTGTATGCGAGCACGTTCGAAAACTGCGACTCACATTCAGTTAATCAGTTGGCCTGGGCTTGAGACGTACTGACAGACACGTCTGGATAATTTAACTTTACGTAATTTGATAGTGTATCCAAGGCCAATTTTCTCATCAAATGCAAAATTCTAGGAAACTTTGAAAAAACAGATGTGAGATGTCGTGGAACACCGGATAGGAACGAAGTTCCTTATTATAAAAATATTAATTTTAAGTTCTATTCGAGGTATAAAGAAAATAATGAATTCGGGTATACATTTTTTTTTTATGTTTTTTTATTGATAAAAATAAATAAAAATTACTTTACAAAGTTATCAACTTTATTTTGTTCACAATGATTTATAATAAAATATATAATAAAAATATGTTATTTTTTGTACGTTATTACAAAGTTAAGTCGTACATTGTGTGCATTACTAATAAAAATCTTACGTCACGGACGTTTTTTCCCGGTTAGGGTATCCCTCCGCATCGTCCCATTCTTCCGAACTACGTTCCAAAAAAAACGACAAAATACGTTGAATTCGTTGCCGTGTATTTTCTGAACAGTACGATGATTATATTAAAAAAGCGAAACTAAAATATTCACGTCACTCGGTTCCGAGGTGGTAATTTTTAAAAGGCCCCTTAAATTATATCACAAGAACTGAAATAGCGAAAACGTGCCAAGCTTCCGCGATGAACAATGAACCGAGATCCCTTCTGAGTAATAAAATGGAAGGCGACTACGACGCTAGGAAACAACTCAAATTTGAATATTAAACAAGTAATCCGTGACTAGAGGTAATGCGAGAGCTTAATTTTTTTGTTTTTTTGTTTATTGCTTAGATGGATGGACGAGCTCGCAGCCCACCTGGTGTTAAGCGGTTACCGGAGCCCATAGACATCTACAATGTAAATGCGTCACCCACCTTGAGATATAAGTTCTAAGGTCTCAGTATAGTTACAACGGCTGCCCCACCCTTCAAACCGAAACGCATTACTGCTTCACGACAGAAATAGGCAGGGTGGTGGTACCTACCCGTGCGGACTCACAAGAGGTCCTACCACCAGTAAAATATCATCTGGTTTAGTAATGAGACCAAATTACTTATATTTTCCCATTCTTCAGTCCTATAGAGAAGCTATTTTCATTCAAGCAAAGGCTCAGCCAGGAGGGGAAAACATTCTTTTATTGTAAATTCGTAGTTGGGTTCACGCTTCACCTAGTATTACTGGAGTCCGTGGATCTTACAGACTGAATGCACCGCACACTTTAATATATATGGTCCGAGTTCCGATAATGTCTGTGTTTCATCTGTGCATGCTAAAATGAAGATTTTGTTCATGAATCTGAAAACAATTTCCACCCTCGGTGTTTTTTAACAGCTCTGAAATGTCTTTACGAGGTTATAGCATCGCCCGATAGACAGTGGCTCGACATTTTCTGTACCTATTCATATGCGGTAACATGGCGGTAACAATCAATTCTCATTGGGTCGTTCGTAAGCTTTACCTCTGCGAGCACATGTATTTCATCATGTCATTGTGTAACATTGGCTAGGTATACATACACACATACACAGTCAAAGGTTGAAGATCGTCGTTCACAGAAAAAAAATTAAAAATGGCTGTTTAACAAATTTATTGCTTTCATCTGCACGTTGTACTATCTATGGGTTGCGCTAAAAAGTTTACACCAAATAGATTGTTAACTCGCCTAAAAAAAGTATTTGATTATAAGAAGACGAGCAAATTCACAGTTTTGAAGTTTTGATTGCACAGCGGGACAAAGAGTCATTTGTGCGGCTTCCAAGATTTGAACATTATTCATGCCAATTCCGCCATTATGTTGTCATGTAGAAGTGAATATGTGCTCGTTTCTCGGTGGTGCTGATACAAAGGGGCCTTGTTCATGAACCGACGAAGGTCGACTGGCTCCGCGACAACGAGTTCATACAAACGTGTACCTACTAGTGATGTTCTCGCACTTGCATTTCGAGAAGTTCAAGGCTACTTTTATTCTTAAATGTACTCGGATGTGAAGGTCAAGGACTATGTTTTTGGCAAACACCACGCAGCGTTCTTGGCGGTGACCTGCTTCCGAATTTTAATTTTATTCATTCCTCTCGTTCTTTGTCTTAGGTACGAAATGTAAATTGTACATTTTCTGCCGTGAAGCAGTAATGCGTTTTTGGTTTGAAGGGTGGGGCAGCCGTTCTAACTATACTTGAGACCTTACAACTTATATCTCAAGGTGGGTGGCGCATTTACGTTGTAGATGTCTATGGGCTCCAGTAACCACTTAACATCAGGTGGGCTGTGAGCTCGTCCACTCATCTAAGCAATAAAAAAAAATTAAAAAAAACTTGAGACCTTACAACTTATATCTCAAGGTGGGTGGCGCATTTACGTTGTGGATGTCTATGGGCTCCAGTAACCAATTAACACCAGGTGGGCTGTGACCTCGTCAATAAAAAAAAAATATTATCACTTATCACTGTCCATATTTTCAAAAGATTCGACCCGGATTACTTTTGAGAAGTATACAAAAAAACGTTATCGCAGTTTAATAATGGTGTTATCATGCATCTATATAAGCAATGCAATAATAATCAATTATTAGATGCTTGATGTACTTCAAACTACATTGAATGTCAAAATTTGTCAAAATAAGTACTGCAGTCCTGAGAAACAAACAAGACAGAGTTAGAATAATTGAAGTTAGTACTTCAATTATTCTAACAAAAACAAAAAACAAAAAACAAAAACCCAAAAAACAAACAACAACAACTTTGACAAAAATGATCCCTATGATTAAAATATCGAGCAATTATCTATAAAGATAAGATAAAAATAATGATTTTAGTCAGATATAAACGTCGGACGATGCCGGCAAAATTTTTCGCTATTTAGCACTGATTTGCAAAATATCCGTTGGCAACTAGTACCTACTAATATAAGTAGTTGACTATAATTAGTTAACATCAACATTTGCTAAGTAATTCACACCTAATTCGTGGTCAAACAACGCGGATATTGGGACATTTTGTCTATACATGTCAATCAACGATGCCGTATATATCTTCAGCATTTCCATACGGCAGTCGAGTATGTAGGCATGGCATTTTTTTTTAAAGACCGCATAAGGTATTCACCGTCGTCAACGAATTAGCATTTCGTTCGCGATCCGCCGCCAGTAACTACACTGTCCTTGGAATAAGGATGTGGCAAATAGGTGTCTTATCTCTCCATTTGAGCTGTCAATAGGCCTGAATTGAAATAGTAAAGCTGTTCGCTTATGTCACAAGTAATTTGTATCAACATCGTAATTTGTATCAACATCCAGCTGTCGTTAACTCCAGCATAGTTGTTCAAGGTATTGTTTTATTTAGTTTTAGTTTAGAAAATGTGATCTGAATGTAATGTTTACATAGGATCTCGGTAAGTATAATACATTTTAGTGGTCTTTTCATTACTCATATTAAAAAAAATTACGTCATATCCCGAAATAGTTCATTATAGATTAAAACAATTAATTTAGTCAAGATAAACAAATTGATGCAAGATATTTTTTGTTATTGTTTTCTTTATATCATTAGATCGCTGTTACAAATAAAGATAAGTTTTATCGTAAGAATTATATTAAATTGGATTCTTTCTTATTCATGTTTGTCGTAGATGTTTGAGTTGACCTTATGGCACGCCTGGTATTAAAAGATTACTCAACTTGAATTCAACTATCCACTTTGAGACATGAGACCAAAGACTCAATTGTATTTAATAACGACCGTCTCAGCCTTCAAACCAGATTGCTGGTTTAGTACCAACGCGCATGGGCACAATACGCCCTACCATTACTATTCCATAAATAATCTGGTATAGTGAAAAAAAATTTTTTTTTCAAATTGTGAGTGCATCGACCCGTTCGAGATTGCATCGAGTTGCCAATTCAACAGAAAAACATAAGATAAATATTTATACGATTCACGGACGGCATGTTTCGACTAAAAACAAAATATGACGCGTCCTCACAATGAAGCACGTTAAATATTTTTTGCGACTAAAACACGGCCCAGCGTACTATTTCCACATGTGTTTGTAATTAAACCACTTGGTCTCCGACATAGCAAACGTCGGTATTGTTTATTGTTTAATTAATATAATTTGAAAATTCTGACATTTATAATATATACGTAGTTTGGTATTATTAACATAATGTTATTGAATACAGAAATTCAATACAGATATGACATGAAAATGTGGAGAATAATTTGTTTAATAATTCGATATTGATAATATTGATATACAGTTTTATCGAAAAACGTCATTTTTTCGTTGTTTTCTTGAAGCTGTCTAAAATTCATTTGTATTTTATGAACGACAAAATTAGTTTTCACCGTTTTTGTTATGAATCTTTGTGGGATGAGGATCTCACGTGTAATAATAGCTTGTTCAGTAATAATTGATTAGTATATCAGTATAGCATAACACGGCTGTTCCAGATTTTTCTATAATAGTTACTAACATTTACTTCTTCCTTACCTCCCCCTTAAGCAGTCCAGGGCAACAGGTTCTTCATCATTATAATTTTTACTTCAACACTAACCTTCAGTCGGAATTTTTGAATATAGCTTGATGCTCAGAATACAGAAAAAACTGTTTTTTTCTGTATTCTGAGGCTTGATGATAATTTGTAACTCTAAACTTTATTTCGGGAAGGAGCTTACTTCGTGATGCTTACCGTTAAACAATATCAAGAGACTATGCCGAAAAACACAGATTAAAGAAAAACACCGTGTTTCTATGATCTGTGCCGAGAAACATATTGTACGTCATCACTCATTTTATTGTTTACCAGAATACTATTCGGAATTGTGCGTAACAGACTATATTCTGATCCTATTTGCCATGAAAACTTTAATTTTTTTAGCTAGTTCTCGATGATTCAGTTGAATTTTGTGTGAATAATGTTTGTGATTCAGACTAACGTATTTTATTATTCATACTTTTGAACCCGGAAGATAAAAATAATCAGTAATCGTGGGCGCCGTCTATAGAAATACATCAAGAGATTTGACAAGAGTCAAAGGATCTTAGAATTCCCTGAATAAAATAGATAGCAGACAATTAATTAAATATATGTACGACGTCAACTTAAGCTTCATATTTTTTCATAACAACAATATAATATAGTGTGTTACAATATACAAATGTAAATATAATTATCAAATTTAAATTAATTTTGCAAATTTATATTCAAAACACAACGTCAGCATCATGAACCGTCTGTATATCTTTTAGAGAAGGTAACAAAATTAACATAACACCTTTAAGGCAACGTTTAAATACCAAAGTATCTACCTACTTATTTTCTTTAAAATTTTAAAACAAATTATCATCGATCGTCATCGATGGCTATAAAAACGACCACTAACATTGAGGAAGAAGAAGGCTGTAAACCCCTAATTTCAGCTAATCAATTTAAACACTTAAAATTAGTAATTGGTTCTAATGTATTGAAGACGCGACCATTTTATGATAAGATTTCTTAAAAAAAAATTCATCAAAAACTAGTCTGGGTGTCGATTGATAAAAAAATAATACAAATTTACTTTTACAAAAAGAGATTTTGTGAGATAGACAGAAATTGAACCTTTTATTTCTTACTAGCTGACCCGGCAGAATAAATAAAATACCTAAACTTTTGTATAAAATAAACTTAAAACAAACAAAAAGAGTCCGTCTGACGAGGGACACATCAAAGGGAAAGCAAAATTGTTATTTTTATTTAATTCCGAGCATTTTCATATTTATCTAACTTTTAAACCTTCTCTGGACTTCCACAAATAATTCAAGACTAAAATTAGCCAAATCGGTCCAGCCGTTCTCGACTTTTAGCGAGACTAACGAACAGCAATTCATTTTTATATAGATAGATACATTACAGTTTTGAAATTTCCGAGTCATACTATAGGCAATATATTGCAATAAATGCGTCATGACACTATTATGCTGTAATTCAATTCTGGGACACGTCCCAAATGTTCATGAATATAAAATAAACTTATACAGCATGTGTTCTTGAACAACTTCATGATGACGGAACAACGTCATAAAATGAAACTCGCATACATATATTTACATAATTATTGGTGGAATTAAAAAAAAACCCTTTTGTGTAGTAGAGTTTTGTCGTAGTGAAATCTGTTAAATGTAGCGGGTTTCTAGAAATTTTTTCGATTCTTTACTAATGAGATCTAGAATGAGATCCTTCTCAATGAATTTTTAATGAAAAATAATCTTTAATTCCCAATATGTTTAATCAAATATGTGTGACCTTTTTTGAACTCACATGACGTCATCATTAGCTTTATTCAAACAGATACTGGTGGTAGGACCCACGGTAGGACCTCTTGTGAGTCCGCGCGGGTAGGCACAACTATCCTGCCTATTTCTGCCGTGAAGCAGTAATGCGTTTCGGTTTGAAGAGTGGGGCAGCCGTTGTAACTTACTTGAGACCTTAGAACTTATATCTCAAGGTGGGTGGCGCATTTACGTTGTGGATGTCTATGGGCTCCAGTAACCACTTAACACCAGGTGGGCTGTGAGCTCGTCCACCCCTATAAGCGATAAAAAAAAAGATGCTTTAGCCTATATTTTTTTATACTCTCTGTACCACTGAAATATCAGTTTTGTTTCGATTGAATTGATATAATCAAAATACTATTATAATTTGAACTCAGAGCAAGCAGTCATGACCTGAGCACCATGAGCACTTTTAACATTTATTAATTAATAAGGTGTATAAGAATCCTCATCCGTTTTCAGAGACACCGTACTAAGAAAGAGTAGAAAAAGTAGTAATAATTTATTAAATGAACGAGTCGCATTGATGGAAGGGTGAAAGTATTAAATTGTCAAACAAAGATTAAGATCATGACTAATGAATTTTTAATGTATACTAATTGTACTGTTACGGTTGTGCCAACCTCCGAATTGTAATTTACAATTGAGTATAATTGAATGACACCTTGCCAGTATTGATGCTTTCATTGATTGGTGTCGTGGCCTAAAGGATAAGACGTCCGGTGCATTCGTATGTAGCAATGCACCGGCGTTCGAATCTCGCATTCGGGTAACAATTTATCTAATGAAATACGTACTCAACAAATGTTCACGATTGACTTCCACGGTGAAGGAATAACATCGTGTAATAAAAACCAAACCCGCAAAATTATAATTTGCGTAATCACTGGTGGTAGGACCTCTTGTGAGTCCGCACGGGTAGGTACACCACCATACCGCCTATTTCCGCCGTGAAGCAGTAATGCGTTTCGGTTCGAAGGGTAGGGTAGCCGTTGTAACTATACTGAGACCTTAGAACTTATATCTCGAGGTGGGTAGCGCATTTACGTTGTAGATGTCTATGGGCTCCAGTAACCACTTAACACCAGGTGGGCTGTGAGCTCGTCCATCTATCTATGCAATAAAAAAATTTTTTTTTCAGATATCCAACTTTGAATAATTAACAGCGTTTTTAATACGATATACACATATAAAATGAAAGTGACACAAAATCTTACTAAAGCTATTAAATTACGTACTTGTAACTCCAATTTCGATTCCGCCACGTAATGTTACACTTCTTCTTCTCCATCGCTCCCTCATTGCTGAGGATCGTGATTCCGTTTTAGCTTGTCGACTATCAGCCTCCATCGGTTCCGGTTAGTTGCCTGGTGTAGTGCAGCGCTAAGTGGTCCGCTGGTTTGCTCGGAGATCTGGTCGGACCAACGTTTGGGGCTCCGGCCTCTAGGACGTTTTCCTTCTACTTTCCCAGTGACCATCAGACGTTCCAAGCTGTCTATACCTCTGCGGGCAACGTGGCCAAAGTAGCGCATTATGCGTTGCAGACAGGTGGCAGACAGGCGTAGAGCATGTTACACAATGTCCCCATTAAATAAACCATCACAAATTTATTCGTTATTTAACCAAATTTCGATTTGTAATTAATGTAAAAGATTTTGTAAACATGTATACATAATTAGTTTACGATAAAACTGATCTATTCGTACAAAAAGTTTTCCATTAAGTAATTTCGAAAGACGCAAAAACCTTTTATCTAAGAAAAAAGCCTTGGTATCGTCTCGTTTTGTTTATGTTAGTTTTATTATTATTTTATCGCTTTTCCAACATAGTTTATGTGAGTCGACTATTATCAAAGCCGGCAATGTGACTTTTGGACAATTATTGGTAAATCAGAAAAACGAATTATTGACTTTGTATTCCATTGGCAGTCACAAAACTCTTCTGAACGACATCTTAGATAAATAACAGGTTAAGTATTAACCTTGGTTAACCAGGTTTTGTACCGTATTCTTTGAAGGAGACGATTATATTCAAATCAATCTGTATTGACATATCAATAACATTTTTTTGTCCAAATGCACAGATTGCCACCTTTGATAATAGACGACTCATGTATAAGTTGCGTTTGGTAACAATCTAAATCTATGTATGGTTCATGCGATTTCACACGCACAAATATTTTGTTTATCTAATCTTCATAACAACATTAGTATTATGCAAATACTAAATTAGATTACACACAGAAAGGTAATTAAACATACCTTATAAACACAAAATGAATTTAACACCGGCAATATAAGCGTTTTATGAACTCATATTGTATTGCTGAGTCAACTCGGTTCGTGCCTTCTAGAATATCGTCATAAGAGGATAAAAGTATAAAAGTAACAATAATTATGAATAATTACTATGGAAAAACACGGAAAACGATCTTAACAATTTGTATTGCAAACAATGTACCAGAGAGCCCTGTGTCGTAACTAAGCTTTGTGTTGGAGTTAAATGATTATTAGCCCAGGCATCCAGGAACAAACGTTAAGTATTTTAATGAGTAGTAAAGCGGAAGATCTAGTTCGGCCTCGTCGGGAGCGGAGTCAGGAAGCTGACACTTCCGAGCGGAAGTCTGTGCAGACGGAAGGCGTCACTTCCGATAAGCCTCAGCGCGCCTCCTTATGTGAGCCCACAAGCCCGGGATGCCAAGTAATAACTATTTGAAAATGAGCGTCAGATTTTAAGAGCTAAGATCGAATTCTATTGTAGATTGAGAATTTTTTTTAAAATAATTACGTAATTGAAAATTTGTAGTCGTCTCTTCGTTAAAATACGAAATAGGATCCAGGATAATTAGATTGATGGTGAGCTTCGGAACATCTTTCATGAGTTTATTTGTTAGATCGTAGTATTTTTTTAATTGCCTTTTTTTTTTTTTAGGCATACGAGCACACGACCCATCTGATAGTAAGTGATTACCGTGAATCATGGACGTCAGCTGCTGCCTATCAAATGCTGCATGAAAGCGAAATAGCCCAATGTTTTAAAATAAAGTTAAATATCCAAAATGCGATTCCGCATTTTGTAAATATTTTGTAGTAGATACTCTGAAGCACGTGTTCCTTGAGATATAAGTTCTAAGGTCTCAAGCATAGTTACAACGGCTGCCCCACCCTCCAAACCGAAACGCATTACTGCTTCACGGCAGAAATAGGCAGGGTGGTGGTACCTACCAGGGCGGACTTTCAAGGGGTCCTACCACCAGTAAGTTGCGCCATTATGTATCTATTATTTTGAGGTAAATATGGTAAATACGGTAAATCTAATTTTTCAAGGAAAATTACCCCCGAGACGTATACATACATAGCTTGGAAACTTGCAGTTATTAGCGACTACAAAAGGGTTCGCGCTTTAATCAAACCCGTTTCGACTTGCTCTCAGGTATTTCCATTAGCACGTTCAACCATCGACGGCTTTCTTACCGTTGAGTTTATAATTTTCAATGTATAGCCGTCAATGGATCGCGTTTACCAAACAGTTGTGATTACCTGGTAGACGCTAATTAGGAAGTGGTAGAGAGCGAAGTGACGTCGTATCAAGCATTGCGTGGGCCTGCAGAACGAGTGAGACCGGTCCCCAGATGTCAGGCCTGCAAACAGGGCAGTATTCTGATTTAATTTATTGTATGATACTGAATTTATAATCAAATTACCGCGTAATTCCTTAATAGATTTTATCAGGTTTACATATGTTATGTACGTACGTCTTTATTTACGACCAGGAAATGTATCTTTTTTTTCTTTTTTTTTATTGCTTAGACGGATAGACAAGCTCACAGCCCACCTGGTGTTATGTGGTTACTGGAGCCCATAGACATCTACAACGTAAATGCGCCACCCACCTTGAGATATAAGTTCTAAGGTCTCAAGTATAGTTACATATCTGTTGATGTTAGTTGATATTTAATAATAGTACTTTTTAGCCCGAACCCTGAATGTTCGTTTAATAGAGAAATATACACTAGTGTTAAATGCCTTAAACGTTTGACAATAAATACTATTATATTAGAAGAAAGAAAATACATATGTATATATATATAAAAATGAATTGCTGTTCGTTAGTCTCGCTAAAACTCGAGAATGGCTGGACCGATTTGGCTATTTTTAGTCTTGAATTATTTGTGGAAGTCCAGAGAAATGTTTAAAAAGTAGATATGAAAATGAAAATGCTCGGAATTAAATAAAAATAACAATTTTGTTTTTCCTTTGATGAGTCCCCCGTCGGACGAATTCCTTTTGTATGTTTTAAGTTTGTTTTATACAAAAAAAGTTTATGTCTTTTATTTATCGATTAAGGCACCACAAAGTCTTCCGGGTCAGCTAGTAAATTAATGAAACCTTCAAACAGTGTTTTTACTATTAAATATTTATGTTATGTAAGAGTAATGTTTGTCAAAATGTCACATTCTGAATGCATCATCAATTACACATAAGAAAGTAGAAATTTTGCTTAACGAATGCAATAAAAACAATAATAGGGACGGTTAAATCTGAATCTTATATATCGATGAATTTGAACAGCCTTTTGTTATTACTTAGGCGGGTAAATAAGACGATGGTCCATCTGGTTTTAAATGGTTACAGCGGCCCAGAGATATCAAAACGTGAATATCGCCACCTTCAGACTTGAGGTCTTTGTCTCAATTGTACAGAACGAGGCAATTATGTTTTTTGCGTGTTGATTTTATTACGGAATTACATTGTAGAAATAATTTGTCAAGTCATTGCATAGCAAACTTGCACAAATTATACTTTGCGTCAATATTACTAGGGAGTATTTTAAGATCGCACGTGTACCAGCACTCGGCCTTCTTCCGCCGCGAAACAGTGTTGTTAGCAGCAGCTACTAAGAAGTTGGTTAGCCGTTAGACTGTACTAAGAGCTAGATCTCTTTTTTAAAGTTGGATAGCGACATTCACTTTGTCTATGGTCTCCGATAACTATCAGTATGCTGCGAGCTTGTTCCTTGGTCTATGCAATAAATAAAAACAATAAGACAACAGGAACATTAGTATAATTACGATTCTTCATGCCTACATAACAAGGAATACAAAATTAAAATTTAAATTAAAAGAGACCGCAGCATTACATTTACGATTAAAAAACAAAAGTAGGTTACGTCACTAAAACCTTTTCTGTGTCAATAGACCGCATTCGATTTTAATCAATATTATCATTATTTACAACTTCAGATGTTGCGTGTTTTAATTGATTGTCGAAAATCGAGTTCATTTAAATTAATTCAAAATACGTATCTGTGCTAGTTCTACAATCTAAGCGAAGTCGCTAAGCCCGCAAGTAAATACTGTTGTTTGCGTAAACAATACCTGCATCACCTGGCTACTTTGATGCCTCGTCCGTAATGTTACTAACAAGAACAGTCCACTGTACAAGTGCTTATTACGTATTTTCACACTCGAGTCTGGAATAAGATAAATTTGGATACTTACTGGGTACTTCGCATAGACAGATCGATTTGACGAGCGAACGTACACGTATCCGGTAAATTCGGTTTTAATGCTAGCTTAGTTTAGTATACCTATATCTCCTAGATAAATATAGGAGATGTATGGAAATGGTAGGTAGACGGGAAAGAGGTCGACCAAAGAAGACATGGATGGAGTGTGTGAATGACGCTATGAGAGAGAGAGAGAGGAGTGAGTGTTGACGGCTGATAGAAGAGAATGGAAGAGAAAATTTTGCTGTGCCGACCCCACCTAGTGGGATAAGGTGGAGAGAAAGAAGAAATATACCTATATCTGTCTATTGTATATATCCAGTACATTTATATAGATATTAGTAGATATTATACTAGTAGTATATATCTAGTATCTTTAAATAGCACATAAATATATTAGATAGATTTATTAGACAGACATAGATATACTAACAGCTTTCTGACACTAAATTATCAGAATTACGAGTAAGATATTTCAATTATGAAAATTAGAACTCTTTATTACCAACGAATGAAATAAGCTAGGTTGTGGATAAATAGAATATTTGGTCGATGAGGCAATTAAATTTCCGAGCCTGTGGTGTAGGTAGGTCCCTGTTCTATAGTGTAAGTGAATAGTTGTGTCTCGTAGTATTAATTACTAATTGTACAATGCTCCATGCACAGTTCTGTTCTTAAGTAATTACACAGCTATTTACTTTCCTTTTCTGCAATTGTAGTCTGTAGGAAAATTACTCTCACTGCTATTTATTTTTTAAGTAAATTTTTAATGTTTGTACGATTAAAATTACATGTTTTTATCAGCCGTAAGTTTATTGTTGCTGTAGTTTTTTTGTAGGCAGCGGCTTGGCTCTGCCCCTGGCATTGCTGAAGTCCATGGGCGACGGTAACCACTCACCATCAGGTGGGCCGTATGCTCGTCTGCCAACACGGGCAATAAAAAAAAAAAAGTTCAGTTAACACCGCACTCGGTGTTTAGTGACGCTGAGTCCGTAGACATCACAAAAATATCGCTTCCAACATAAGACAGAAGGATTAAAAAAAATTGCTATCGTGCTCTTACGCGAGTGCTTCGTGGCTGATATGAGTAGGGTATGATGTTTACCTGCGCTAGCTAGCGGTATTGACCAAATACTTAAATAACCGTCCGTCTGAGTTAAAGTAAAATTGGTATTTAAATGTATACCAATGCATTATGCTTTGACGAATAGCTGAACAAGCTATTATGATTGTAGAATCCTCTGCATGTAAACTGTTATTTAATAAATTATATGCCCATATAATTCTTTTTTCTACACATTTTTTATTTATTTCTTAGATGGATGGACGCGCTCACAGCCCACCTGGTGTTAAGTGGTTACTGGAGCCCATAAACATCTACAACGTAAATACGTTACTCACCTTGAGATATAAGTTCTAAGGTCTCAGTATAGTTACAACGGCTGCTCCACCCTTCAAACCGAAACGCATTACTGCTTCACGGCAGAAATTGGCGGGGTGGTGGTACCTACCCGTGTGGACACACAAGAAGTCCTACCACCAGTACGTATATCGGCATTATTAAGAATGCTACGACGTCAGTGGTTTCGTATCATCTTTGAGACTACTCACTGCATGCGACCCAGGTGACCGGGCGACGCAAAGCCGCCGTCACTCAAAACATGTCTTATCGGATCCACTATCGGTGTTTTTAGGCCCCTCAAGCACCGGTTACCGGTACTGGTCGCGATTCCGTTCCGGTGGTAGATTCTGCGAAGTACTGCTCTTGCTAGGGCTAGTGTTAGCAAATTCTCTCAGGTTGAGTTCGTGAGCTCACCTACCCGTCCGGTCGTAGCTAGAATAGCCCACTAGGCTACCAGCGAATGGGTAGGAAAGAAACTTGGCCACAGAAGTCGAGACCACACAAGGCCACACACTCCCACCAGAGAATCATACTTAAGTGTTCTATGTGACTTTTACTCACCCGCCCAATTTTCATTAGGGTGCTGTGGAAAGACAGAGACCGGAGCTATTTGTCACGAAAGATTCTTCCTATTGTCGCTCGATTCATTGAGCAACTCGCTAAGTCCCTAAGCTCGTAGGAGACGGGTTGAGTTATACCAAAAGCGGAATCTAAAACTACAAAACAGAAGTGCAGAATTTTGAATATCTTTAATTAATTAAGCCTTTATGGTAGGAGCATATCGTACGTTAAGGCATTCTTTAGTGTGAGTTAAACACATCTAAATTTTCTCACACCTCGCTCGCTAACCTGTTATGTATATTAATTAATATTTACATAATTTGTTATAAAAGGTATTAAAAGCAAAAAAATGAAAACTAGTTTTACTAAATGTTTTGCACGAAAAAATTTCCACCGAATACGCAATTAATTTTGTTAATTTCAATCTCAATTTTCGAATATAGTACAGCAACAAATTTATTTAAGCGAAATTTAGTTCAATATTAAATGTGTGTTTAAACATTAAACTTATCAACGTTCAATGAAACGTTTTAATGTCGTTCTTATTATTATTATTATCATCAAAATGTGGCGCAACGTTTAATAATAAATATCTGTTACTGAGTATAATCTTTTCCGTTAACGATAACGAATGAGGTGAGCGAAACAGTTTTAAAATATGATTACACTGGCGATACGACTAGCCAATAAATATCAATTTAAAAAAAGTTCAATAATATAATTATTATTACACTTAAAAGTGGATTTTAGTATTCGAACATTTTAGCGATAGTTTTACAATAAATAATACTGAGAACAACGAAATAAATTTTATCAACAACTAGCAGACTTCGTAGTGCCTCAGTCGATAAATAAAAGACCTAAACTTTTGTACAAAATAAACATCAAAGGAAAAACAAAATTGTTATTTTTATTTGATTCCGAGAATTTTCATATTTTTTCACCTTCTAAACCTTCTCTGGACTTCCACGAATAATTCAAGACCAAAATTAGCCACATCGGTCCAGCCGTTCTCGAGTTTTGGCGAGACTAACGAACAGCAATTCATTTTTATATATAGAGTTAATCAGCCAATCCCGTATACACGGTCTATAAATTGTTATTTGAACTCCCTATTTTACTTGTTTCCATACAACACGACTAGCGAACTCCAGTGCACTAAAATCACTTATGAATTCAATAACATGTCAAATGTTGGCAACACGCGGCACTTGCTCATTTATTTACGTTCCGAGCACGTTTTCGACATGTCGCTGGTCTAGTGCAGGTAAACCCGTGATTTTGTAAGGCGTTGCTACGTGTCCGCCCGGCTAGTGTTGTGATGTAACTTTGTAAACAGAGACAATGTCAAGGTCCGAATTTTCACTTTGTATTTTACTATGTTTACAACGAGACTGCCCATACGGTTGTAGGTAATTGAGAGTCACGTACAACGTTTTTTTGAAATTAGAACGCCTCGTTTATACAATGGGGTATATTGTACCTTTTGCAAAAAAACAGTTGTTTGTATAGTTTTACTGGTGGTAGGACCTCTTGTGAGTCCGCACGGGTAGGTACCACCACCCCGCCTATTTCTGCCGTGAAGCAGTAATGCGTTTCGGTTTGAAGGATGGGGCAGCCGTTGTAACTATACTCAGACCTTAGAACTTATATCTCAAGTCGGGTGGCGCACTTACTTTATAGATTTGTATGGGCTACAGTAACCACTTAACACCAGGTGGGCCGTGAGCTCGTCCATCCATCTAAGTAATAAAAAATAAATAAATAAAATTGTTATCCATATTTTGATCGTATTACTGCCGAAAAGTGTTAGTGTCTTGTAGTTTTAAAGCCGTCGATTCTTTATATACCAGGGTCGATAATTTTTAAAACCAAAAAAAATAATAGTAGGATGAAACCCATTAGAAAAGCAGGGGAATATTATAAAAATGAAAGGAATAATAATTCACGGGCGATCTGAGGTCGGGAAGAGGATGGGGTGAGTTTTTAAGGGTAAAAAATGGTTTTTCTCGATTTCCGGCAAAACTAAAAGTCCTATGGAAAAAAGTTAAATAGCAAAGCTGTAGGTCTCCTCCTTTTCTAATGGGTTTCATTCTACTATTCTTTTTTCACATTTTATTATTTTTAAAGGCTTCTACCCTGGTCTATTATCTGTTTATCTTAAAGAATAAGACAGTCATTTAAACAATACGTTTTGTAACTTTGACCTCATCATCTACCCACATATGTCCCCTTACACAGGTCATAGAAATACAGTGAAACATAGAAACACACACACATGAGTTTATTGGTGTTGCTGTAAGTTTCTTCGTGTGCAGGAGAAATATGAGCTCGTGTGCCGTTCATACAATTTTTGGTTTTGTGTGAGTGAAGTAAGTGGGAGAAATGCGGAGACACCTGAACACGAATAAATTTGTGTACAAAGCTAATCTCCTGTGTTTCTATGATCTGTGTCTCCTTACAAACTTTCTGCCGGTCGACGTTCGTGTGTTGTAGCTCCACCTGATCCGTCTTTTGAGCCTATGTCCTATGAATTTTTAACTCTGGATGTTGATACTGGATGGATGAATGTTGAGGCCATTTACTGTAAAAAAAAAAAAAACGTTATATACCTAATACAATTTGTAGAAATCAAACAAAAACTCTACCGAGTTTTCGTACTTGCGATATCCTTTTTTAGCTAACGTGAGGATACCCCTAAGCGGTTGTAATGTTATAAACTGAAAAAAAGACTTTGGACGTTATAATTAAAGTTGAAAGTGACTTGACAAAGAGAAAGGCGATAATTATACAATACTCGTAATTGCCACATATATGCAATATGGAACAATTACAAAAAAAGTCTTCCCATACATGTAAATATGTAAAGATGTAAATACTGGCTCTATTAGGGAGTAGTGGTTTGGTACTATAATTTGTTCTGTATACGTTCTTACTTTTATAGATGTGTTAATTAAGGTGTTAATAAGATAATTGTCGCTCAGCCATGCCTCTATAATATTAAGTTGTGGTATCCTTAGAGAACTAAATTATTATTTTTTCTAAACTTTCTAATTTGTTAGCAAGCATATTGGTTTAAACGGTAAGGCGGCGGCTACAGTACTAGACTAATTATTGAGACTAAGTTCTCATGTCTCACTGAAGGTAGAAGCGTTGAAATAGGCACGGTCTTCGGAAACCGCTTAACACGAGGTGGTGGTGACTTCCTTTGTCGCCATAAAATGTCTCCTCGAATGCATTCGGAAGTCCATAGTCGTAACCAACTGAGTTCCACGCCGGATCTTTTCATTGAATCGTGATTACGATCCGGTGGTAGATTCAGCTAAGAACTGCTCTTACTAGGGCTATTATCAGCAAGTTCTCTCATGTTGAGCCCTGTGCGCGCACCTACCAAATCGATGAAGCTAGAATAGCCCTTCGAAGCTACCAGTGATTAGGTAGTAAAAAAAAAGTTATAAAACGAAGGAAATAAATTAGCAGTCACAAACAAGACGGTAATTAATTATTGCTCGACTTAATATTTAACGAAAAACAAACTATACAGTGTAAACTCTTACCATATAGTTATTATGGGAACAAAGGCACCGCTTTGACCTCTGATAGCGAATACTGTTTGTTTCTGAGAATTCTAGCCTTGAACGCATATAAAATATTGAATATAATATATAAAACTGGCTTTTGTCAAATTCTTAACATTTAAAGTTCGTGTTACTTGATATATTTAGCAAATAGTTTCGAGATTATTCTAATCAGCTGTTAGGAGAATAGTGCTGCGATGTGTACTCAATTTATTAGTGACTAGCGACCCACTCCGGCTCCGCTCGGGTCTTTAACAAAAATTTCAACGATATTTGACGTTGTTTTATTTTTTTAAATAAAATAACACTTATTGCGGCATAACTATAATAGTTAGACATCATATGCTGTCGCGACACTTTTTGTAAATAATAATGTGGTCTACAAAGTCGTAGTACATTATTTTATTCTATCATCAATAGTTTTCGCAGGACACGCGATGTAAATAATATTTTAGGTAATTTTTTTACACCTTGGGTTAAATTATTGAAGACTTAGTAAGGATCCACAATTAAAAAAAATGTCACTCGGGAATAGTGTAGCTTCCAAATAATGAAATAATTTTTCAAATCGGTTCAGCAGTTTCAGAGTCTATTCAATACAAACAAACAAATCTTTCCTCTTTATAATATTAGTATAGAAGTATAGATTAGCTCGTCTATTTTATTTATTAAGTATTTAGGGTTCTACACTAACAGAAGTAGCAACATATATTGCCTATACAGTGCATATTTTTTATGTAATGATGTAAGTGAACGAAACCTATTCAATATCGATTTTGTTTTTGTTCGTATCTCGTTTTTGCGTACCATTGATATACATATTCGCGGCATGTTTTTTGTTCGAACTTTGTTTGGGTGCGGCAGACTCGCGGGCGTTACGGTCGCGGAACCAGTTCTCGTCGACTATCTGGTAGGTCTCCGGTTCGCGAGAATCTTTCCGTCATCTAGACCTTGGACGTTACTTGATTCCTTAGATTAGTATATGCTGTGTATATTTAAACAGGTACCACGCGTGTAATGCTTCATTGAATAAACATCAACAGCATCACGGAATAAAATACGCAATTTGAAAGAAAATGAATAACGGTAGAAGGTGAAGTCCTTTCAGGGCATTAACAAAATCAATCGTGTCAATAACTTGAGACTTTGATTACAATGAAGAGAGATGGTATCCAAAACTTCGGGTAAATACCAATAATAATACCAGCTTAATACCAGGCTGACCAGGGCCTATTTGCCCATCTAAGCAATTAAAAATGTTACTTGCTTAATTTGATGGTCATTATGAGCATAACCACTAATTAGAGATACGTATCAATCAGTAAAATATGTTAAGCGTCAATAGACAATTATTAATTTATTAAGAAGTTAATACCGAGCAAACGACAAGGAAAAAAATCGCTAATAAAAAATCCGGCTGTTTGACAATATGTGATTGAGCACGTTCTCTCAAGTGCTGTTTTTGTTAAGACGTTCAATCTTAGTAATTTTTTCATCAGATTCATTACGTTTTAATTGATACGAACGGTAATTTCCCTTTCAATCGTGTTCTCCAACAACCGACACTCGCTGAACAATAATTCAAATTTAAATGATTATATTATATGTAGGGGCGTATTATATGTAGGGGGTTATTATGTTAGCGACGACAAGCAGTCTGGATTGAATCGATTGAAACATTAAACGTTTATCAGGTATTTTTAGGTATCGAGAAAATACGGTATATGAGTCGACTATTATCAAAGCCGGCAATCTGACTTTTGGATAATGATTGGTAAATCAGAAAAACTAATTATTGACTTTGTATTCCATTGGCAGTCACAAAACTCTTCGGAACGACATCTTAGATAAATAACAGGTTAACTATTAACCTTTATTTAATGCAGGTTTTGAACCGTATTCTTTGAAGGAGACGATTATATTCAAATCAATCTGTATTGTCATATCAATAAAAAATTTTTGTCCAAATGCACAGATTGCCACTTTTGATAATAGACGACTCATATAATGGAAAATATAATATAGTATTTGTGTTTAAGCATTGTAAGCTGTCTTGGTGTAATACCATCATTGATACCATACCACCATACCATAGTATACCATCATTTCTACTCAACAAGGATTGACAAAACTATGTTGCACAGTTTGATTTCGGGTTGTGTATTAATTAGCTACTTCGTCTATCTTTTTTCTTAAAAAACCTAGACACATTTAGGAATGTGGTCAGTCTCTTAGATCAGATGAATATAATAGAAGAATATTAAGAATCTACTAAAGACCTAACTAGATCTAACTCTCCCCCTAGTATCCTATTCGGTTGGTAAGATGCGTTATAAGCTTGCTCCAGTTTGTACCACATTTATTTTTCTGCTGCGAAACAACTTGCTGTAAGAATAGAAGCGTGCTTATTACTCTACGCCGGCATCTATCTACTATGTATAAATTGGCTTCGGTATCTGACCAACAACATTGGGGCGTGGGTTCGTCTGCCTATCAACGCTTATAAATACGAAATGGATATCTCTTAAACAGCATTGTACTGTAAGAAGTTATTAAATTAAAGAAATCCTCTCGTAAACACTGCAAGTAATGGTTATTACATAGGAAGTGTGGATGCGTGTCGAAGTTCTACGCCCTGTGAACTGTGTTGTGGCCCTGTGGGATCGTATTGCACGGGCGATTTATGGCATTACCATCGGGTTCATAGGTGATTGATCCAACGTTCGTTCGGAGTTGCGTTGTGTAACGTGAAACGTCCGGGCGGTTTTTACGAGTATGACAGTACTGTATCAGAAGTTACGTTAAAGAATTTATTTAAAGTTTATAACATTATGAAATCTAAAGACACTTATAGTATTTTTTTTTGTATGGCTTAGATGGGTTGACGAGCTCACAGACCACCTAGTGTTAAGTGGTTACTGGAGCCCATAGACATCTACGACGTAAATGCGCCACCCTTCAAACCGAAACGCATTATTGCTTCACGGTAGAAACAGGCAGGGTGGTGGTAACTACTGGCGCAGATTCACAAGAGGTCCTACCACCAGTATACGTATATTGTGAATAAAGGTGAATGTAGGAAAGTAGTTCCTTAGGTCTAACTTACAATTATCCACACCCTATTATCCTGAACACCCAACATATGAAAGATAATATGGTGGTAGCTATCATACAACACAAGATATTTGATAGATGCCTGAATCTTGCATACAACATTTTCAAGATAAGTATTTGCATTGCATACATACAAGTTCAGAATAATAACATTTGGACCGTCTCGGTCTACTGAGCAACCTATTACCCAATCGTTAAAATATCTTTTTTTTTTTATTGCTCAGATAGGTGGACGAGCTCACGGCCCACCTGATGTTAAGTGGTTACCGGAGCCCATAGACATCTAAATTATCTTCCTTTATCTTTATATATTCCTTTTGTCGTTACTCAAAATTTTGATCCTCTGATATTGACAGTCGAGGTCACGACCCACTTAGCGTTGAGTGGAACAGTTTGGGGCACGACATCGCAGTCCTAATTGGAATGGGAATAACAATTACCTTCCGTTAAACCTGAGTAGTAGAGACAGACCGATAGTGGTCGGATCCTTGCAAGTTTACAATACTTCTTAACAGACAGACAGAAGGATTGTTGTACCCCTAATTAAAACTACTGTTACGGTCTAATCTCGCGCCTCTTAGTGGCATTATAATCAAGTTTTTGAATACCTTAAAATTTTCGTGGTCACGGCAAATGACAACAAAAAAACGCAAAATTAAACCGTAAATATATTTATAATTTTATATGCAACACTTGCCAAAAGAGAAGAAAATACATAATATTAAATTCCATGCTGGCTAATTTCCAGAAACCATTAAGTTGGTGTCCGGACTTCAATCATAATAATATGGTAATACATATTTTTGTATAGATATTACCCATTATTTATAGAGAGGCTTTAACAATGAAGACGTGGACAATTACTTTCAAATTAATATATAATATTATTTTTAACTTATTCTTTAATTTATTTACGATTTTAAAATATGTATTATCGATACCCGGATACAGATAGTATTGATACAAATCGAATGAATATAATATTATAATATGATCCATTACAATAACACAAGTAAGCGATGTTAATGAAGTACCCATTCGATTGAATATGCAAAAAAATAAGGAAGCGAGCAATGTAGCAAAAATTATGTTTTTATCGTTCTACGAGGATTCGCAGTATTACTAGTTGGCATTTTTTTTACGCAGTAAAGCTGTATTACAAAGTTAGTTCCATGCAAATTTTAGTACGACGTCAAATATAAAAGACAACTTTAAAAAAAATCTCTTTTGCTTTTTTAAAACCATACCGTTTTTAAGATTTGTGCATTTTGTATTATATTAGCGTTTAGTTTGTGTCTAAGCCACGTGATTATAAAATAAAACTTACTTTTTATATCATCGAATAGTTCGTCTTCTCAAATATAAAAATAATGAGTATAAGTACAAGAAATTGTTGTAAAAATATTCATAATAATCTTAGGACAACTTGATCTACGCTTAAATTGAAACACACACTTGTAGATGCTTTGAGGTTAAGCAAAAATAAATAGGTACTTTCACTAGTATCTTCGGTAGTGTCAACGATAGCTATTATTAGACAAAAGTGTATTTCAGAAATTGATATTAACTAATTAAATTAGACACACTAAAAAAAAAGACTTTGGTATTTAATAGTTAGATTCTTAAAAATACACTATCGACCAGTTAATTGGAGCAGTTGCGTTTTTCGAATTACACAACGCTTAATCAGAATAAGCGACCGTCCCATTGTAATCAAACGATTATCTCGTCATAGATACAATCGCGACCATTGTGTTACATTATTAGATTAATTGCGGCGGAATCTTGTGCAAAGACCATGCGAAGCAACTAAATACTCGATAAAATTAACATAAAATTGCGTCTCACCTTGAATATAGTTTGAAAAGGCTGTCTGCGCCCAAAATATTGACTAAAAAAGTAAAGCAATTGTAATTATATCAGTCCAAATGTACGTTTCAAAATATCTTGCAATTCGAAATTATACATTCTTTGTAATCACTATTAGATTAATATGTTAATTTTATTTCGTTTCCAACTGACTTACGGTAATATGATCAGGGTTTCACTAATAAACGATCGGAATTAACAAAAAATATTTTTGCTATTCTGCCGAAACTTATACAAAGGCTATAGTTTTCCTTTTTCTTTCTTAGAAAATTATTTTCATTCACGCAAGTGTCAGTTTACTGAAAGTTTTATCGACGTAATATGAAGTGTGTTTCAGAGTGTGGACATTTAAGTTTTCTTCATTGTGCTTTGTTTTTTATAGTAATGTTTGATACATTAGTAAGGACGTCATCGCTCAGGATTAGGGAGTTTGTTTGGGGAGTTCGTTAGGGTCGTGGCCTCAAAGCAGGACAAGAGGCTGCGGAGGAGGGAGCGAAAACTGTAGACTGGGTGGGAGTCGTGGTGGAGGATCAACCGTCTCCTATCCTCCTCCTTTTACACAACCTACACCATCCACATCATCAACAAATTCATTATTATCACCATCAGCACCTATCATCCAAGTTTCGTCTGAAAGGCCATACCAGCAAAAATATCTCCCTTGTCAAGAAGGCAAACAGTTCAAACCCGGTCAGAGGGGATCTCCACCAGACCCGATCTGTGCCCCCTAAGGGGTCACGAAAACCCGACAAGCAAGGTACGCATTTATGTTTACATTACAAATGATTTGTATCATTAACTTGCTCATCTATTAGCGTGAATCCATCAAATAAAATAATGACGTTTTAAAGTTATATGTGTAAGTCAACTATTGCCAAGGAAAATATGTTAAGTTCACATTGAGTAAATCAACGCGGCTCGTATTTACGCCACAGCGTGTGTATTGCGTATCAAACCACTTTGTTTACTAACACAGTATGAATGCGAAACTATATATTTTTTAGTTAACATTTTAATCCTGCTATAAATGGTAAAAACAGCTATACCGGTTGTGTCACCTGTCACATTTCATAAAGATAAACGAGTTGAATGGAATGCCATGGAACGTTCTTAATTTAATGTTGCAGTGCAATTATTGTGATCGGGTAGTTTCATGATGTGCAATAAATTAAGGTGATCAAGAAAGCGAATCGTGCTTTTATCTAGATAACCCTTCCGCGTCCAAGTAAACTAGTAATTTTTAAAAATATTGTTTGTGCGGGATTTAGTTATGTTTTTGATCCAATATATTTGAAACTTTTGCACTGCGTGTAATTAGCGATATGTTAATTGCTATCTTATTCGACCACGATGGGGTAACATAAAACCGCAGTCGCCCCAAACATGTCTTGTTGGATCCCCCGGATTCACTTTCGGTGTTTTTAGGCCTCTCAAGCACTGGTCACCGTCCTCGTCGAACTCGTCGATTACGACGAAGAGTTCGATGAGTGAACTTACCCAAAGACACAGCCCACTGGGTTTCTCGCCGGATCTTCAAAGTGGGTCGCGCTTCCGATCCGGTAGTAGATTTTGAGAAGCACTGCTCTTTTAGGTCTAGTGTTAGCAAATTCTCTCAGGTTGAGCCCGCCAGCTCATCTTCCAATCCGGGCTTAACTGGAATAGCCTTTTAAGCTACCGGTGAACTAATAGGGGAAAAAATGTTATAATACCATTAGAATTACGAAGACGGGATGTATGCGGGTGGTTTTAAAAAATAACCTTTTTTCTTCAAATTATTCGCGCTAATCAGAACAACTGGGTTTTATTAGTTAGATAATAAAAAGTCGTAGCACATGTAGTTATTACAAGCGTTATTGGTTAATGATTAAATAATGCATCATTGAATTTAATTTGCAGTAGTTTTTTGTTAGTATGCTGCTCAGATATTTTTGATTGTTCTTTAATATTCTTGTCAAATTTAGGTTTGAGTGACCTGTATGACCCGCGATGTCATCATTTAAATTTATCATTAGTTATATTAAAATGTAAAGTTGAGGGAAAACAATAGAGAGTGGGGGGGTTTTATTGCGAGCTAGTATGGACCTTTTGTTAAGATTGGAGTACTGTTATTCTCTAATTCAATCTTGGGCTTAATATTATCAAGGTGTCCAGTAATCTTCTCTGATCTGATCGCTCGAAAAAAGCCACCGATCAACCAAATTCAGAAAATCGGTTGCAAGCAGTTTTGTCTTTGGGCAGGCAGATCACTTTTGACTCAGTTGGTGCTAAGTGGCTGTTCCTTCCTCTCGAAAAAAGCCACCAATCAACCAAATTCAGACAATCGGTTGCAAGTAGTTTTGCCTTTGGGCAGGAAGATCACTTTCGGCTCAGTTGGTGCTAAGTGGTTGTTCCTTCCTATAGACAACACGAAACGAATGATCCCACACTTGGTTTAAAGCCGTCCGGTGCACTCGTGTCAAGCGATGCGTCAGTCATCCTCATCTGCGTTCTCTATTGGCCATGCCTCAACAAAGCTTTGCCTTTTAGCAGCAGCTTTTAGTTAAGCAACACTATATAGTCAGTTCGAAGCTATGGACAACTTTTATAAAATTCAGCTCCGACTTCGACTTCATGTGTCAAGGTATTTGGCAGATTTCACATTGTTTTTACTGGTGGTAGGACCTCTTATGAGTCCGCATGGGTAGGTATCACCACCTTACCTATTTCTGCCGTGATGCAGTAATGCGTTTCGGCTTGAAGGGTGGGGCAGCCGTTGGAACTATAATATACTGAGACCTTAGAACTTATATCTCAAGGTGAATGGCGCGCTTACGTTGTAGATGTCTATGGGCTCCAGTAACCACTTAACACCAGGTGGGTTGTGAGCTCGTCCACCCATGTAAGCAATAAAAATGCCTCCTCATGTCTCTAGGCAAACTGTAGGAGCATCTGCTCTACAAACGCCTCAGAGACTTCGTCTCATCCAGGGGCATATTCATTGATAAGCAATTCGCATTCCGCGCAAATCACTCATTCGTACAACAGGTGCACCGACTCCGGGAGTACATTCTCGTAGGGCTAACCGACCAAAACCCTGGACCAGGAAGATCAAGTACCTGGGAGTCACCCTGGATTTATCCATGACATCCCTACAATCCCACTTTTGCAGGTTAGCCGTCGGAGCTCCTTAGTTCGTGAGGAACGTTGACCTACCCGACGATCTGGGCGTCGAATCAATCCGGAAATACTTGAAGTCAGCGTCGCGCGCGTCGGAACGGTACTTCGATAAGGCTATGGGTCATGATAATCGCCTTATCGTTGCCGCCTCTGACTACTCCCCGAAACCTGATCACGCAGGAGCCAGTCACCAACGCCCTAGATACATCCTTACAAATTCATCAGATTCATCAGATAACCCTTGCATTAGACGCCTTTAGCTCTAACACTAGAAGCAGGCTTAGGGACCCCGGTAACCGTACTCGTCGAACTCGGCAAAGAGTTCGATGTGCAACCTAACCTAAACATTAGCCCGCTGGGTTTCTCTTCGGATATTCTCAGCGGGTCGCGATTCAGATCCGGCAGTAGATTAATTCGCGAAGCAACTACTCTTGAGTTGTTAGGTCTCCTTTGGAGGCGCTCGGGTAGCTGTTACCAAATCACCCAGCCATCCTGGCTAAGCCCTTGCTCGCCCACCTGACCTGGTGAAAGTGAAAAGGCCTCCGGACCACTAGTAATGCCTCAAACATAAAAAAGGATATTAAAATTACCACTGCCTAGACAAAGCCGCAAAGATATCATGAGTACATATTTTGATTGATAAAAATAAAAATAAAATTGTAAAGAAAAGACTAACTTTCTATAAACTAAACAGCAACTTCAAAGACTTAATATTATAAATATAAAACAATCACCTGAGCTATATATAAGCTCATTGTTTTATTAAATACACATTTTCATTAATTCACTTTTGTTCAAGAATCTAAACAATTACCCCGCAATTTAAACCAATGTACCAAAAGCATCGATCACTGTGTGATGATGATGACAGTAGTTGTACGGCAATATAATGAAACCCAGTTAAAAAATATTAATAGTCCAAATTATTCGTCTTATAAAAGCTTACGTTATGAATCTTCATGATTCCAATTGAATCCCTTTTTTTCTCAAGATTGTTTTTAAAAAAAAAAGTTGTTTGCCCGAATATTTTAGATATTTTAAGAATTCATTATTTACGAAATGTCAAACGAACTCGTGTAGTTAAAATGTAATATAAACAGAGATGAATAACTTTTATCTTGTACAATATACGTATTTCTTTTTCACATTAAAAATTGTTGACAATTTTATTATCACGGCCTGTTTTAGTCAGTTAATTCATTGTCTTTCAGCATTTAAATTCAACCTACTTCTGAAATTGTTCCCGCTCGGAAACAAAGACATTTATTTTTGGGACAACGTCCAAAAATTTATTCCGCTCACAGTTCATTTCGTACAGCATCCGGAACAGCGCACCTTATTTTGTTAATAATATCTGCATATATTTATGTTTTTGGTAAACGCACACAAAACATCTTCCGCTGAAATATGTTGGCCAGAAAACCGTTCGAAACCAGAGACTCTGTGTTTTGTTAAGCATACGTATACTCAAACAACTCTGCTTTATTAAATTGATATAAAATAAATTGTCGATTCACCTTGTATTTATCGCTTATGCTCATGGAAATGTTTAGTTTTTCCCGTTCCCATAGGATTATAATTCAAACTGCAAGCATGCATACTGTGCTTCGTATTACGCAGTTTAGAATTGCCGATAACGAAACGACGCATAATGCAAAATTTGATGCCGTGTTGCTCCAGTTCCTAGATTATCGAGTAATGAACAACCCGACACCGGGTGGCGGGCAGCCTTGGATTTCATTGCTGTGCTGATAAATGAGCTCGAATCGACCCGCTATGTTTATGTTAATTTGTTTTATTACAGGATTAACATATTCGGCCTGCGTCGTATTTTGTTCTACGTTTAGTGCAATTCAACGTCTGTTATTTGTTTTCGAGTCGCTGGGTAGGTTCATCAAGTTGCTTGTTCTACATGCTGCTTGATGGGGTTGCTAGGGACGGAGTTAATTGATTTATTTAAATACTAACATAGTTCTTAAGTTATTTGTAATACTAACACAATATGAGACTGATGTCTCGAAATAAAAGTTTTTTATTTTTATTTATTATTTATTTACAATTCTAGAACGTGATATTTTTGACTAAGGCCATTTTAATCATACAGGTTAAGCCTTTTGTTTTATTCGTTAAATGTTCAGAGAATAGGCGATTGAATTGAACCGACCAACGATTATTCATTCGTTTATGGATGCTATTACGGTTCGTTGTCTGAAAATAAAATACTAAGTTGAAATTGGATATAAAATCAGTGTTGATTTTTAAGAGCTCACGAATTTAAATAGATTTGATACGACATTCTTTTATAAAATTAAGCTTGTTACACAAGTTTATTCAAATGATTTTCTGAGTGATTTATTCATAAAGTTTGAGTCTAATGTCAGACCTGATTATCGCAAAATTTAAAATTAATCAATAATTGGTTGTATATTTTTGGTGAAGAGTTCGACGATTTTGGTTAATGGAACCATTTGAAACAATACCATATCGTTTCTTTCGTTACAGTCATGTCATTGTAAAAAAGTATACGTCAATGTGTTTGTGTAATCAATTTGCTGTACAGATGGCGGTTGAAAATCTTTTCCGGGTTAGTACATTAATTTTAAAAGCTTATTTATACCTCTATGTAAACGTAATAAATAATACGCATAAAAACTGCATGATATTTAAACCGCATCTAAATATTCGTTAATCTGCATTCTCCTAAATGTCAAATTATATAATCTATTCGTAAAAACTAAAAATCACATGGCATTTACGTTTGGTAGTGTAGTTAGATTTATTATTCCTCGTACTTATAGAGAAAAATAAAAGTAAAAGTTTTTGAAGTTATACTTCTTTAGGCGCGTTATGAAAAATTGATGAGAGTGAAATTTTACGATGCGGCGCACCGTGACACAAAATTAACAGAATGAAGTTGCCCATTAAATCGCTCATTACAATACGACCGACGTAACTTGGCGAGTCTGAATATAGCCGCAGGTGAACTTTCCGAACCGTACCGAGAATTACCGAATTTATACGATGTCAAGAAAAGGGATGTCCAATATGCGTGTTTGAGGATGTTGTTTAATCGTTTTTTTTTCAAATTGATTAAAATTTAAATTAAAAAAAAGAAATAAATTTAATAAAAATAAAGTATAACTTCTTACGCGTGTACATAAGTACACGCATCCTTTTTTCATCGAACTATTCATGAAGTACATATTTTATGTTTTTCTATTGGTCGCAGACGATGATAAGTAGTAGGGCTCACAGCCACAGTCCATTTTGTGTTGTGGTTATTTATTTGTATAAGATTACAAAAAAAACATGGTTGTATTTTTACATTCATTAGCTAAAGGATTGGTGACCTCCCTAATGCTAATGTCTAAGCGATTATCGGAGTCCATAGACACCACAATGTCCGCAATGTACACAATGTGAATATCGATGCACTTTTGAGACAATATCGATGGATGGATATAAATTTTCGATAACGTTACTCGAAGCGGACCGTTGGATTGCCTGCAAAAATATCCCATACCCTTTAGGATCATCGTAATCAAACATGCGGTATGAGGTTAGAGTTCCAATTTTCTATACAGTAATTACTACAGCAAATAACCATATATCTGTGCACGTTTATAGAGTTTTACATTGCTTTGTTTCCAATTTATATTGACAAAATTTGATATTTGTGAGTCCGCGCGGGTAGGTACCACCACCCTGCCTATTTCTGCCGTGAAGCCGTAATGCGTTTCGGTTTGAAGGGCGGGGCAGCCGTTTTAAACATACTGAGACATTAGAACTGATATCTCAACGTGGGTGACGCATTTACGTCGTAGATGTTTATGGGCTCCAGTAACCACTTAACACCAGGTGGGCTGTGGGCTCGTCCACCAATCTAAGCAATAAAAAAAATGTGTATATAATATATATTTACAAATTACTTATTTAAAGAATTAAAACACGCGCAGCCACTCTTACGTTTAAAAATATAATATTAATATGGTGATTCAAAAATATAATATTAATATCGTTATACAGTGTCAGTATTCTCGTAAGTATAATTAAGTTGATTCCTCTATAAACAACTCAGCATAGCGTTGCGCAATAAGGAAACTTCACATTTATTAAAATACTCATGTAATTAAATATTAATAAAGAGTTGCTTATTAATGACAAAGCGGCAATTTATCAAGCGTTTCATGTTATTCTGACCTATTTTGTTGTTAAATACCGATGGTAAATATTGATTTTCCATCAGTATTTAACAAAACAAAATTTAACACGATATTAATAACAGTTTATAGTATAACATTTATTCTTTAAAATTCTATAAGTTAATAGTCTAATGAGTAATGAACTCACATTAAACCTGCTTTGCTTTACAAGTCTTATTGTGTTCTCTAATGGATTTTTAAGGCTTAATTTTTATTAGACCTACTCACTGTACCATAACACATGGTCCCATACTCCGGTAAGAGTTGATTAACACCTTTGTCTTGCATGGCCAAGAAGAGCATTTACCACATCAACCAAAAATATACCTTTAATAAAATGCAGGAGGTACATTTCATGTTTGTTCCTTCTATATTTTAATTTGTAACCTATAGACAACATAACTTGTATGCAGCCACCTATTTCGAGACATGAGGACATTAATCTCAATAGTAAAGTATGCCTCATTCACCCTTCAAACCAGCATGGAGAACAGTTTTGCGACTAAAACATGCATAGGTTTTAGTTTCAATGTTTTTTTTTTTAAATCAGTCAAACCGTTTTAGTTACAAAATTAAATTAAGAAACGTGAAAATGAAAGTATCTTCTACGAGTCCCAAATTATTTCTAAAGCAGTGAGTGTGTGAGATTATTTTTTTAGCACACTAACGTTATTACCAAGCGTAAACGTATCATACATAAGTATATAGTATAAAACAAAGTCGCTTTCTCTGTCCCTATATCTGTCCCTATGTATGCTTAAATCTTTAAAATTGTGCAACGGATTTTGATGCGGTTTTTTTTAATAGATAGAGTGATTGAAGAGGAAGGTTTATATGTATAATAACGTCCATTAAATAGTGGAGAAATCAATAATAAATTACAGTTTCCGAAGCGAAGCGAGGGCGGGTCGCTAATATAACAATTGTAATTGTAATTTAAAAAAAAGTACGCAAGTCCTCAGGCGCTATGTCAATTCAAGTAGTTATAGCATGTTGTAAGAGGGAGCCTAATTCTAGTGAGAGGTAGTTGCCCAAGTCGACTCGGTTGCCAACGAGGAAGTGATGGTTTTGTGCGTGGAGCGAATGACCTTGACGCCGCAGTGGTACCGACGCGCGACGGATCACTAATATTCGTCGCTTGCCCTGTCGTTTCGATTCATGCGCCATTCCTGAATAATACGCCGATAAAATCGTTAATTGGTAACAACTTGTAGTGTTCCTCAATAGAATTCGAATGATGCGTTGAGAAGCAACGACTATTACGAATTCGTAGAAACACTGTTGAATCTGATGATTCCATTGTATTTGTATGTATGTATTCCCCTTTTAAAAATCCAGATATTATTTTGTTTAATATATTCACTAAGCTATTCGGTTTTAGTTAGTGTTCTGTTTTATACTTTAAGCACCGCATAAGTTGTCCGAAGCCATTCATCGTTAAAGTTCTATGATTCTATGTAGCAATGTGAACCGATATTGTTTTATTTTGGAAACAAATATTACGTAATACTGTACTGGGAGTTTATGATATTAATACGATATTCTAAATATATTGCTATGGATATGTTGTTTGATTCTTATACTACACTAGCGACCCGCCCTCGCTTCACTTCGGAAATATTAAATTTTATTATGGATAGGCGAGTCCCGCCATGTTGCGCGCGGTACGACAATAACTGCGGGTGACGCCGCGGGGCGAAGCTAGTCTAAAAAAAGTAGCCTAAGTTACTCCTTATATCATCAGCTATCTATTAGTGAAAGACTCATCAAAATCGGTTCAGCCATTCCAGAGATTAGCTGGAACAAACAGACAGAAACAGACAGAAAGACAAAAATTAAAAAAAAAAAATGTTGGTCTATGTACCGTATATATATTCATATGCATGTAGTAAAAAGCGGTTATTTCAATATTACAAACAGACACTCTAATTATATTTATATGCATAGATAATGATATTGTAGGCATATAGAAGAAGAAAAAAATTTAAAACTTGACTACGACAATTATGAACATATTTTTCGTTTAACTGTTTTCCGATATGGCAAAATATTAATTAGCTCACTAAAAATATAGCAAAGTTTTGTCTTACTAATGTAGTTTGCCACAAAATTTCGTAAAACTATCCAAATACGGTAATTCGTTGCTGAAACATTTTGAGATTCTTCACCGCGGCCCGAAGTAATTTGAAATTCAGAACAGGGAAACTTAGGCGCTACTCTTGTTTAAATTTCCGATGGCTATTTGTAAACGTCGTGACATTTTCATATAATTATGTAGATCGTGTTTGTCAACTTACATTTTCATTCCATTTTATGCTGAAGGATTTCTCTTCATATTCAACGATTTCATATTATTATGTGCATTAATATATAAACGTTAAGAAACAAACAAGTTTCCACGGTTTCATAACTACCACTGTTTTTCGGACTTCAATAATTTTAAAGGTTTTAGAGAGAGAGAGAGAGAGTGAGAGTATTCTTTATTGTACACCAAAAAACAAATAAACAGTGCGATACATTAAAAACAAAAAAAGTACAAGTTTTATTGTTTTTTTTTTATTGCTTAGATGGGTGGACGAGCTCACAGCCCACCTGGTGTTAAATTAAGGTTACTGGAGCCCGTAGACATCCACAACGTAAATGCGCCATCCACCTTGAGATATAAGTTCTAAGATCTCAGTATAGTTACAGCGGCTGCCCCACCCTTCAAACCGAAACGCATTACTGCTTCACGGCAGAAATAGGCAGGGTGGTGGTACCCACCCGCGCGGACTCACAAGAGGTCCTACAACCAGTTTTGATCGACTTAAAGATCAATTAATCAGGTTAGGTTATAAAGAAACTCGCATTTAACAAAGTTAGAAGCTATGACGATTTATGTTAATTAGATCATTGTATCGATACAGGAAAAGCGAGAAGTTTTATTAGTATCAAATAAATACTAATTAATGGAGAAGTAAAATTAATTAATACCTAATCCCACTATGCTTAAAAATGTTTGTAGATGGACCTATCGGAGAATATTTAACAAAAAACAGGAAACACACTCGATATAAGGGTCCTGACCAGAGTCTTGAATCCGGAAATGAGCCGATAAAAATATTAATTTAATAATTAACACAAGTACATGTAATAATTCATATTGTTATAGCCCGCAACGTAATATAGATAAAGCTGGTAGACGATTACCCACGCTAATCTCTGGTGTTTAATTTGAAATCGGCAAAGCAAAAAGCATTATTATAGTTTTAATAGACATAATTAATACGCGCGTTCGTTTCTTAAAACATCTTTGGTGGAATGGCCCGGGCGATATATTACTCAAACAAAATTTACGGTCATTTCTATTGTTCAACATACACACGTTAAGGCTCAATAGTAATAATATCTTATTTTTTATCCTATCGACTGACTGGATGATACAGTAGTTGCGCTCCTAACTAGTGGTTCGAGGGTCGTTAGTTCGATTCCCATATCGGGCAAGTCGGGTGAAGTGTTCCCATAGTACAGAGAATCCTATTTTGGGGCCAGATGATCATGTGACTTGTCTTCAGTTATTATTAGTTATTGCAGTGTTTCTCACATGAAACAGAAAAGTTTTGCCCTACCTGTTCATAATATAACAATAATTAACAATTACAGCACTCGCTGTTAAGTGATGCTTATTAAATAAAGTAATTGCGCAGTTCCACATGTTTCTACAAAACAATAACCGATACATTGAATTTAATAAATAGCTTTAGTTTATCTTGAATAACATACAAATAAATCGTAATTTGTTTAATATAGACACGGTCCATGTTTGTTTGTGATTATAACATCTATTTTCGTTTAGAGAACGTCCTTTGCTCACATTGTTTGATAAAAGGCAAATGTCACACTGTGACACCTCACTTGGCGTATTTGTACAAACATTCGTGCAGTATGCTCTTAAAAAATAAGCTTAATGTTTCAAGTACAAGGTTGATTTTATCTTGACCGGATAGTACCAATATTTATCCAATAGCACCAAATACGTCAATTGTGGCGATCAAATTGATCATTTTTGATCGCCCCACTCTACTGGTATCAGATTGGCGTTATTAACTAGCATTCTGAAACCCAGAAACACAACATTGCGCGATCCACCTACGGAGACCCTATATTTCAAACCGAAATTTACGATTGCGTATACGGCAGGTAGGACGTTGGTGCGCGATCCGTGCCACCATAGATCAGAAATAATAAGTTACAGGAAATTACTATACATTGCGATGTTTATGGGTTCCGATGGCAGTTCCGATGAAGTGGCAGTGGGCAGACCATATAGCGCGAAAGGGCGGACGACCGATGGAGCACAAAGATCTGTAAGTGGAGACCACGTACTGGCAAGCCCAGTGTGGGATGGCCACCTGACCTACCTGATGAACCGACAATACCCAATTCTGTAGGATTAGCAAGCTGAAATGGTAGTGGACAGGCCATATAGTACGAAGATTGGACAGCCGATGGAGCAGAAAGATCCTAGAGTGGAGACCACGTACTGGCAAGCCCAGTGTGGGATGTCCACCTACCTACCTGATGGACCGATGACCTAGTGAAAATCGTTGGCTCATGTTGGCTGCAGGTGGCAACGAACCGGTAGCACTGGACATCGATTTGAGAAGCCCTATGTTTAGCGGTGGACAGTCTCAGATGATGATGATGCCATCATGGCACATTGACGAGACGACCTCGTTTCGTTTATCTGTCTATGCATTCGAAAGGACAATGCCCATTTTCTTAGGGCGTTTGGGCCCCTAAAAAAAGTTGTCAGATCATGATGGTTTTAACTTAATTTGATAGACAAAGCCATATCGTTTCATATTAAGAAAATTATTTTTATATTCTCACCCAGGTTTAAGAGAAATCTGTTTTTTTCTGCAGCTAAAATTATGTTGTTAATTGTTTTCTTCGAAATCAATAATTGCTCTCATCATTATTTACAGTATTAAATAAGTTAATTGTGGTTAATGTTGCTAGAAATAAGCCCTTACGTACATTTTATTATTATTATATCCTCATAATAATAATAAAATGAAATAAAAATCCGGAAGCCGGCAACGATATTGTTGTTGTTGTTTTTAAATTCGCCAATAAGCAGGCAAAGAGCGTAGCCTATACAGCCTAGTCTGTCGTAGTTATATTTATTTATTTTCAATAAAAAGCTGGTGTATCTCTTTTTATTGCTTTTTGGGAGTTTTGACGTCAACTCGATGAATAGCACATTGAGTGAGCGTGAATTTCCGCAGACCTTTTATCTTGAAAAAAAAAACAGTCACTGCTATGTTAGCCACAGTTTTATTCCAATGCCTCAATAATCGTGAACAACGATTATTGACGTTTAATACACAAAACAACACCCAATTTATATATTGTACTAAACTATTAAAAAAACATTAAAATAAAACTTCAAGTGACGCTTCACTAGACAACTCTTTCGTTTGGCAGCTTAAAGGTTTACTATAAGGCTTTATGGGCTAAGCCCTTTTTTGCCTATTGGCGAGTTTAAAAACTATGGCACTCAGTTTTGGGATGTTATCAAATAAGTAATTTATTTTTTTGTAAAACAATGCCAAGTTGAAAGAAATGTTGATACATAAAGTAAACAACGTGAAAAAATAAGGCATAGTTTTTCAAGTACAAATAGTTTTGACATAAAGTTGGCCCACTTTTGGGCATTGTCCTTTAAATTTTTTTTTTCATAAATTAGAGGTATTACCGGCCGTATTATTGTCGCCATTTTATTCTTCATACAGAATAAGTCTAGATTTAAAAACGGAAACCATGAAACTATTTTCTCTAATGACAAACGTCGGAAATACCTACACACAAAATATAAGAACAAGTAGATGTACCTATTCTTGACAGACTCAAATCAAACGATTTTAATGGAGGAGCAGACTTCAGATAATCAGATCTGCAACTCGCGAAAGTTTTCGAAAATATTGTAATAAATTTATATAGAAAATAACATTGTATCGCTTAGAATCTTGCCAGTTTCCTATGTATGCAGTAATTACTTTTGACTACTAAAATTAAATATACATGAGTTTTTTTTACAAACATTTTTTGTGGGAAATCTAAACGAGAAGTTTAATAATTGGACTATGGTTGAGCACCAAGAGAATAATTAATTACGTGTTAATTTTTTTTTGCCCCAACAAACCATTTGGATATCATAATACAATCAAACACATCCGTGTTTGAAGCCACCGTGTAACTCAATTTAACTACTAAGCCCTTTTAAAAAAAAATACACACGCAATATAAAGCATCACGTTATATAATTACAGTCAAGGCAAAACCCACATTGCAACAGAATATTCGATCAGCTATTCCGCTGTCTCATTACATGTGTACGTTACGTATCAATAAAAACCAAACCGTCCAATGCTGAGCGTTACTGAGCCCGATAATGTAATGACATTTCAAACCACTATCTCTGACCCGAGATGACTAAGCGCGAACCAAACTGGTATAGCTGAGGATATTAAAGGGAAGCCAGACAGAGAAGATCGCATCTGACTTAGAACTAGAACGAAAGAGATAACGTCTTGCGCCTCATCCCTACTCTTTTTAAGAGGGAAGTGAGGACGGTGCTGTTGCATCGAAAGTAAAAGTGAACGCTATTCTATCTTAGAATTTATTATCTACATTATGAAACTTGTTATGCATTACTTATGCCTACAATACACTATAATAGCTGCATTTAATAGCCAGTTACGACTGAGTTGTCTTAAGATTTTATACCTCAAAAACGCTACTGCAATACAACAAAGACAATATATTTTATTGTGGTTTTATTGAATATGATGCGGTATCATCTCAATGATAATGTTGATATCGCTACCTTATAAGATTTTATGTGGCATATTATGTTGCATTAATACAACGGACATAAGTTAGAAGCTAAATGTTGTGGTTAAAAGGTTTCTTATGTAGGTAAGTACTGTACAAGGTAGAACACGGGCACCGTTTAAATGTAATTTCGATTTTCATTTAAATGAACTGAGTCCTTTATCACGACATCAATGATTTATTTTAATTTATATTAAAGAATTGCCATTTAAAAATTAAAATCGTAGTGATTTTAGTTTTGTTGGATTTTTTTTCACTAAAGGTGTTTTAGAGTGGTTTTAGGTACCCCAAGTACTGGTCACTATTCTCGTCGTTCCAGCGAGTAAATTAACCCTCAGACACAGCTCACTGAGTTTCTCGTCGGATCTTCTGAGTGGGTCGCGTTTCCGATCCGGTGGTAGATTTTTCGAAGCACTGCTCCTATTAGGGCCAATGTTAGCAGCACCTCCGGTTTAAGCTCCGAGATCTAGCTTACACGCTAGGGTAACGCTGAAATAATCAGAATAGATAAGTGAATTAAAAAAAAACGTAAGTACTATAGTATATTTAAGGAATGGTATTGTTGTAATTTGTTAATTACGATTTTATAACGACAGGTTTTCGTATTAAATACACAAGTCTTTTAAAACTATTTTACGATACGAATTAATTCTTGAATTACTCGTTTCTCTGCTCAACTTAAGTGGTAATAACCTTTTATTTTCGGAGATTACAGATGTGCGAGTTCTGACAATATTTAAATTAGAATTCGTAAGTGATGATAAAATATTGTAGTTTGAATCATTGCTAAGTTAAAAGGACTTACTTACGTACATTTTTGTAAAAAAAACTTATTGGTTCCCGATTTTGTCGTCGTGGCCTAAAGGATAAGACGTCCGGTGCATTCGTATGTAGCGATGCAACGGTGTTCGATTCCCGCAGGCGGGTACCAATTTTTTTAATGAAATATGTACTTAAAAATGTTCACGATTGACTTTTACGGTGAAGGAATAACATCGTGTAATAAAAAACAAACGCGCAAAATTATAATTTGCGTAATTGCTGGCGGCCCTACCCATTTCTGCCGTGAAGCAGTAATGCGTTTCGGCTTGAAGGGTGGGGTAGCCGTTGTAACTATACTGAGACCTTAAAACTTATATCTTTAGGTGGGTGGCACATTTACGTTGTAGTTGTCTATGGGCTCCAGTAACCATTTAACACCAGATGGGCTGTGAGCTCGTCTACTCACCTAAGCAATAAAAAAAAAGTTTTTCATGTCTTGTAAAAAGTTAGTTACAATTATGATCAAAAGATTATAATTTTATTTTTTATTCTATCACTCTCTGTTATGCGAAGCATTATATTCGACCCGATTCTATGAAGTTAATCACATACGTGTTTGTTCTATTTTAATTTATGATAAATCAAACTATTGCTTCACCAACTTTTTACAGTAATAAATTATAAAAACATTAAAATTATTCTCATATTTGGCTTATAAAAAAAAGTTTTGTGTCAATAAAGAAAAGTCATAGTACATGTTAATCGTGAAGTTTGTTTGGGGTTCACTCGAGGCCGGTTCATTCGTTATCAGGAGATAGCCTCGACCTCATCCCTGTGTCTCCACCAATTTAAATAAAATCGAATAAAACATGCAAAAATGTATCTTAATTCAACCACACACGAGTCAGTCCACAAAGCAACGAAACGTGGTTTTGCACCCCTCTACCACGCTGATATAGTCGATATCTAGTTGGAGTATAAAATAGATGGCGGAGTAAAGAAATTGAAAGTGGATCGGATAGGTAAACTAGAATGCTATTTCATCATAAATTTAAAAGTAATAATTTGTAATAACTAGTGATTTTTTATTTTTAACGAGGACCTTTTACTTACACTTAACACTTAACGGATATATTTATCTAACAGAATAATATTATGAATTAGTATCAATTGGATTTTGTTAGAACCTATTAAAGTCATAAAGCGAAAGTCGTTGTCCATGAGTTTTGCTGGCTCTTAAAATATAATAGTTCCTTTTAAACTAGTATGACTGTTTCGCCTCAGAAATAGGGCGCATGTTTGTTTTTATAAATTACATTACTAATTTACGAAATTCTTTAAAACCATTTTTTTATTTCAATCACGATCAAAATAGCATTTGTTTTAACAAGTGCCACCTCCATACTGCAGAATGATTTCATAGCTGAATGTCAACGGAGCTTATCATATCACTTGCCTGCCTACACAAACAGACGTGCAGCCGGCTCAAAACGCTCAGCAAACATTATGAGCTTCGTCAAGGACTGATTTACGATCATAAAGTTCGTCTTGTGTAAATAATGGAGTAAACATTACAAATTTCGAATTTACTCACCAAAATTGTTACTTAAGCGTATGCAATAATGTACACAGTAATTCTTATGAACTTAATAATATTATGATTAAAACTTTCTTTTATTTAATTATTTTTGGAACGAAGTTCCTTATGGGACGATGCGGAGGGGTACCCTAACCGGGAAAAAACGTCTGTAACCATCGAGATATTATGTACTACGAATCTCGATGTCCGTAACGTAAGATTTTTATTAGTAATGCACACAGTGTACGGCTTAACTTTGTAATAACGTACAAATTAGTAATGCGCACAGTGTACGACTTAACTTTGTAAGAACGTACAAAAAATAACATATTTTTTTATCATTCATTGACCACGATCTCAGAGCGTTCGTTTGCGCAATACACTAACTCTTATGCAAACAACCGTGAATGAAGTGTACCACAATAAGCTCGCACGTTACCGAATGACCGTGGGTTGTTGCGAAACCTCCAGTTTTATTTTCTTTATACTTCGAATAGAACTTAAAATTAATATTTTTATAATAAGGAACTTCGTTCCTATCCGGTGTCCCACGACACCACACATCTTTTTTAAAATCAAGAATGGTAGGTACATTCATCAGCTCTAAATTAGGAATTCCTCTTGTGATATGATTACCGTGAACATACACAAAGAAAAAAGTTCGTTCACCCACAACGCGATTGTAAAATATCTTAACACGATATCAACTCTGATCGGCATTCAAATCATTCCACCAACGTACTGTACCAAGAGATCTGGCTCCGCAAACCACTAACAACGAGGTGTTCATATCTCTCCCTTCATAGGTCTCTCAAATGCTCAACAAAATTTAATTGGTTCTATACTAAATATACAGTTTTTGAAATGTTCATGCAAAATTATAATAATAAAAATAGAAATTGTATGTAATGTTGAAAATAGTCGAATCGAAAATCGCTTACGTAATCTATCTAGTTCTTCGTAACATAAATTTTAGAACAAACAATGGTGAAATTACAATTCGTTGTACATCCACTTCGTGAAAACAATTTAGTTTCGAAATCATCCTATTGTTTGACTCCGGTGTACATTTGAAGATGTTGATTCAAAATGTTTACGTGCTTTTGACTTCGCTATTTTATTTCCATCCTTTTCATTATTCATTAAATTAGTTTTTGTTCTAACGTGGTTGTAAACTAGGGAATGAGAAAAAGAATGTTGTATGGATAATTGAAAAGATTCGCTTTCTCTATTTATAATGTTATATTTTTAACAATCGTTCAAAGGGGTCTAACTGCAAAAAATTATTATTACAAAATACATCATATTGCATAAAACATTTTTTTAATCTTACCCAAAGCATACTATAGTAAGTAACATATGCATCTCTTATAACATTTCTTTATTTTATTTAATAAACCGATATTAATTCTGTGATAAATCATTGCCATACAATAAAAAACATTTCATGTACTATCATTATAAAATAGTTTAATAAGTGTAATGGATAATTCTGCCCGTTTTAGATCTTAATTTAGCTAAGTTTGGTTAAATACAGGGGTGATTATTTTAAGTAGCAAGCTATATTGTGTGTTGAAACGTGTTCTTGGAAAGCTTCGAGGTGGTCGCAGTACCCTTTGTTTTTAAACGTGACTCGTGTTTTAGATGTACGCAAATTAACTAAAAATAGTCCATCTCTATATCCATCTCCCTCGGGCATTATAACGCTAAATCAAATTAAGCTTAGATACAAGTTTGAATTTAGATTATTAGAGAATCTAGATTATTCTGAATTCAAATAATTAATCACTGTAGATCTGTTCGATGTGCAAGAGAAACAAAAAGGCTAATAATGTATTTTCTACGTAAACTTTTAGTAGGAAAATAATATACCTAAATCTGTTATTTAAAGAATTTATACTTTTTGCATAATTAATTTCTTATATTGTCAATTCGTAGTATAAAACGCATACAGTTGATGGTAAATCGTCCTTGCGTTAAGAGAGACTACGGTCTCGTGTGATAAAGATGTATAACATCATTATCACGCATCAACTTTTTTATTATAATGCTTAGAGGTACAAAACCAATTTTAACTGTATAGGTGTTTTTATTAGCAGACAGACATTAGCGTTAATCATTAGACCAAATCCTCCCAATACAGTGTGAAAACAGGACACGATATGCAGATGATGTGGGATAAGGCTAAGAAGAAGAAGACACAGATATTACTGTTAAGGGGATAATTGAGGCCGTCAGCACCAAAGTGACCTAACCGACAAATTTTCATAATCGTGCTTAGATAATGCAATTTATTTAAAACATAATCAATTTTGATTTTTTAAATTCTCACAAATTTAAAAGTAATTTAGGGCTCTTTAATGGAATTAATAAACAGCCGTTATAAAAGCATTTGAGTGGCTTCGACACCCTCGCACTTTAAATAGCAGCGGGGAGGGTGATGGTAGATTGGCGCACCGCTAATAACTGCATGCGGGTACTTCATTTACCTTCCCCGGTCCCTGTTTGTATTCTCCATAGTATATGGAAAACAGTAATGCTATTCCTAATTTAATTTTATTTTCTTTTAAAATTGTAATATATGTCGCATCCGGGTCAATAGTTCGGAATATCAACGATACACAAACGTCAAAGTGACAGAATGGCCGTGTCGTGGTTGACGACTTTTAGTAATATTAAGACGGTGGTTTTGATTATTATTTTAAATGATGAAATGTTGTTTTGATAAATATCACAAAATGAAGGGTAGACTCCGTAACGCCACAGTTATAAAATGGCGGTACGTGGACAGAGTCGTGGCATTCCGTGTCAGACAGTCATCCTGTCCGTCTCAGTCAGTCGGTCTATCGGTTTTATTGACTTTTTATAAACTGAGTTCAACCAAATACGAGTGATGACGGAAACTACCGCTTAGCCATCCCTGGCGCCGCCTACGACATATGTATTTTTTCGCGGATATTACTAATTCAACAGGCGATTCACCTTCAAAAAAAGTTGCAAACGAATCACAAATGATCTGATGAAAATTATGAATTTTTGCATCTACTTGCCCTAATGCTTATGCTTATCTATGTGATGCATCACATTTGACATTTTGAGATGTAAAGGAGAAACCCCATTTTGGGCCTAAGCGTTACACGAATGGGATATGTACCAAAAAATTCGTCTATTTTGCTTGATTAACCTATTGAAATCTTAGCTTCATTGACAATGGCCAAGTGTAGAAAATAAGTTATATTCAATTTTTTGTTTTAAACAATCTTTGTAAACATCTACAATACTTATTTCAATATACGTAACTAGCTCCACAAACGCGCGGATTAGAATTAGAGCATCCATAAAATATGATCGATTTAGTGGAAATCGGGTGTAAAAAATAATTAATACTCTTTTGCTTTAGGATAAATGACTGTTTTTATAGGTATTTTAATCAATGTAAATAGAGTATGGCCATCGAATCGTGACACAACTACTTACAATGGCGGCAATTCAAAATATCTACAACTGACAACATCAAATATAGCATGAAAGGGTAGTTTTGCATTTTTATATTAATGTGACTATGCCATAGAAAAACACAAATGTATCAAATCGTGTTATGTTATCTTTAATGTTGCCAACTGAAGATATTTTGGATTGCCGCTATTTAGTTGTGCCATGATTCGCTGGCCAGACTATAAACTTAATCTCATTGAATAACGTAACGTAAAGCACCAAAATCTACTAACAAAAATAATTAAAAGAAATAAATAACTGTGCCATTTAGTTATGACACGAAATCATGTCGGCAACTGCGGCAATTCAAAATATTTTCAACTGGCAATCTTAAATATAACATGAAAAGGTCGATTTGGTACTTTCGAGTTTTTCTATGGTGTAGTTATATTAATAATTTTACTGGTGGTAGGATCTCTTGTGAGTCCGCGCCTCCCACCCGCCTATTTTTGCCGTAAAGCAGTAATGCGTTTCAGTTTGAAGGGCGGGGCAGCCGTTGTAACTATACTGAGACCTTAGAACTTATATCTCAAGGTGGGTGGCGCATTTACGTCGTAGATGTCTATGAGCTCCAGTAACCACTTAACATCAGGTGGGCTGTGAGCTCGTCGAAGGGTATCTAAGCAATAAAAAATTAAAATAAAAAAGGCATGGAATAAAATGAAATGAAATGTGATGAGATAATATGGGAGCACGTAATGATTTACATTTTATATAAAAAAGTTATCATATAAATATAGTTTTTCATATAAAAAAGTTTTCATTAAAATTAAAATAAGACTGACCTAAAGGTCTTAGTTACCAGGTCATAAAATCCCTTATAAAAATCATTTCGTGCGCAGCGCGTTTCGCATTACGTTGTTTTTAATTTTTGGCTTTCGTTCGTTTTCGTAAACAACCTAACGCGCGATTTCTCGTAACAGGTTCCATTTTTATTTTAAAGCAACCTGTTGCTGCAACAGGTTTCGTAAAAAACTTATCTTTAGTAGGAAATAGCCTCAAAAATATCGTTTTTATTAAAATATCTCGAACAATAAACATAACCTAAAATGTAAACATTGTCTGATTTTACCAATTTGGCCATTGCTGGGAGACCTGAAAATTGGGCTCATGAAACCTTCTTAGGTATTGTAACTTATGCCCAAATTCTAGCACTGTAACGCCAGGCCCAAGTTTGTATGGATTTCGGGTTTGTCCAAATTAGTGCAAATTTAAATCAACGCATTAATGATTTGGATATTTGCTTCACTGTATTTATTTATATTGTGCTCTATTTTACGATGTGACGGTTTTTGTTCGCTCATTTATAATTATTATCGTAATATTGATTTAGCTCTAGATAATGAACCGACTCGCTTCATGAATTATGACATAAAACTGTTCAATATACAGTGATTAGCTAGTATAGTATTATTTACTATGTATTTTTTATAGTCTCAGATTCTATTGAGTGTTTTAGATAAATTATTGGTGGTTAACAAGGATAGGTATCTTCGCTCTTTCTATTACTGCCGCGAAGTTGCCATACGTCCAGTTTGAAAAGTGAAGTCGGCCGTTATATAATGTAATTAAGGCTTCGACTCATATCCCAACATGGGTGGCGAAATTCACGATGATATCTATAGTAGTACTTAAGCAACCATTTAATACTGGGTGGGCCTTGTTTTCATTGCACTACTAAAACATTAATAAACAACAATAACAAAATAGTTCCTTGTAAAATAATTTACTAAATAAAATACAGTTTATATTAGAAATATTTAATTAATTCAATTACTGCCGGTAAATATAAACAGACGTTCTCACATTTTTATTTTGAAGCAGTTGAAATTTTTGTGAAACCTTTTGCAATGAAGTAAAGGCTATTTTAGAAATTTGCCCTTATTTTTTGTCAGTGAAGTTTCTAAATTTTCTCAAGTTTTATGATGTTGTATATTGTTTACTATACCTAGTTTTAGGGAGTCAGGGTTACCAGTCTGAGGAGTTACCGAGAGGGTGAAATTGCTCGATACTGACAGTCCGAATGTTGTTCGGAATTTCGATATATGCATGACGGCGTTAACGATATTTATGTTATACAGCACGTGCAATAGGAGTGACTCACACAAGCGAGGCGCGCCGGCCGTATCGTTCCACTCGTAAACAACAGCTGCAACAGAAGTGACTCATAAGCCAGCTGCGCCGGCTAGTATAAAAAGGCGGAACGTGCCTTGAAATGAACATTCGTTCGACTGCGTTTGCCCGGTGCACTTACTATATCGTTGTTACGTTGTGTGATTCAGTGACTGTTGTACGTATTGGTTAAAGTTGGACAAGTGTTAAAGTGAATTGTCAAGTTAACATATTGTTGATTAAATTAGAAATCAAAGGTGACTTCGTTTTACTTGGTGTTCAACAAAATAATATCTACCCTCAAGCTTACATCAGAAGTGAGATCAGGACTCTACTCTCACTGGCGTGACGTGTTTGAACATGTTCGAAGTACAGCAAAAAAAATATGATGCAGATCAGAATACTAGTAGTGGTACGCCACAAGAGCGTGAATGCAGCATACGTAAGTCGTGTAATAACGTCTCTGTTACCTCGATGGAAGATCTGAGCCACGAAGAAATCGTCACATCTTACGTTCTGGCTCATGTTGCCCAGTTTGACTGTCGACTTCATCACATGGCATTTACTAACGGAAATACAACACGTAACAAGCTATTGCAAGAAATTAAGGCAAGTGCAAATCTCAAGTGAAACTTCGATCGCAATAATGGATCTGTCATGACGAGTGGGTAGTTCCGACACAAATCGTTTTTAAGCCAATGACTACTGCTAGAGTTACATGGCACTAGTACAGTAAACCAGGACATGAGACTGTGAATTGTCGCTGAAATTTTAGAATCTACTCGATTCAATACCAATAACACTACACGTTCGATGACTTCGGGCTTCATCGAGCAAGCAAACAAGAAAGCAAGCAAGTTTCCGTGGGGAAGAAAAATTGACACATCTGAAGTCGTCGTGACCTGTAAGATAAGACGTCCGGTGCGCTCGTGTCTGGCGATGCGGCGGTGTTCGGGTTCCGCTGGCGGATGCAGGTTTTTCCGGTGAAGTGCGTGCTTGTGCGTGCTTGACATGTGTTCGCGGTTGGCTTCCTCAGTGTGGGAGTAACATCGTGTAAGAGAGGTGGAACCCGTAAAATTATAGTTTGCGTGGTGGCTGGTAAGATTTGTTGCGGTAAGAAGTTTGCATGGTGGTAAAATGTCTTGTGAGTCTGCACAGGTAGCCGGAGGTGAGACTTCCGCGGTTGCGGCCCACCCAGTCCGCGAGAACCGGGCAGATCGCCTCGACGGTACGGAGGCCGGCTGACGGGTCCGCCAAACGACGAGACCACGCCTCCAGCACGGACTGCCGATATTGGAGCCCCCGCGCTACGGCTGCACTTGCGCTAGGGCGCGCCGCCTCGTAGGAGACTGTGAGGTGCTGTGGCAGGTCCAACCAGAGACGTCAACGTGTGTTCCAGAGCTTCAGTGTGTTACAGATAAGTGGTTTTGGCTCCCCCTTTATGTTCCATTCAGGGTCAGACTGTAGTCTTATAAAACAAAGCCATAGTAATTTATTCAATGGTAAGCGGTTTCATGAACAAGTCACCGTAGTCACCCTAGACACGTCCTTACGGATCCATCAGATCCAATAACTCTTGCATTAGATACCTTCAGCTCTAACACTAGGAGCAGGCTGAGGAAGCCCAGTAATCGTACTCGTCGAACTCGACAAAGAGGTCGACGTGCAACCTAACCCATGCATCAGCCCACTGAGTTTCTCGCCGGATCTTCTCAGTGGGTCGCGATTCCGATCCGGTAGTAGATTCATTCGCGAAGCAATTGCTCTTGAGTTGTTAGGTCTCCTGCGGAGGCGCTCGGGCAGTTGTTAGCAAATCCCACCCCTCTTGGCTGAGCCTTTGCTCGCCCACCCGTCCTGGTGAAGCGGGAAAGGCCTCCGGGCCACCAGTAATCTTTCAATCATCTGCAGTTTTGGAAAACGATAGGTATAAGTTGAGATATGTAAATGGTTCTAGTGTACAAAGTTCCCCATGAAAACTTACGCGAAGTACCTCGAGGCCCGTCAGGCCTACTAGAAATTTCTGAAAATTATAGTGACGATGACGTGACGGCGTACACAGATGGGTTAATTAATCTTGTTCGTGAAACTGATCTTAATGATGACGACTCTATCACTGACAATAGAAGCGACATTTTTGTCCGCAAATAGCGATACAGCAAACATAGTCTGTGGGTAGTGATACAATGTCTGTAAGCTCAGGCACCTCAGGTGCAGGTGTTGGAAATGTAGAAAACGATGGTCGGTCTCGCACTATTTCTGAAGAAATTCCGTATAAATGTTCTGGTTTAAGAAATGTTTTAACAAACGCTACCGTACACGCAATTTAAAAAAACAAAAAGAAGAGAATTGTATGTGGCTAGAGAGATGTTAATCCGGACTAGCAAAAAAAAAAAGAGAAAAAAAAAAAAAAAAAGAAAAAAAGTGTGAAGTCATTGAAGGGTCTGTCCGGTCCAATGGCTTGGCTATAGGGATTTTCATCCAGATTAGCCACAACAATTAGCTACAGGGATTGCGATTCGGTCTAGCATTATCCGGTCCAGTTCGAAAAACTGAAGGGATAACAATTCCGGTCTAAGTTAAAAGGGACATACTTACATACCTGAAGAGTTTTAAATGAACTGGCCCAGGTATGTAAGCAGTCTGAAGGTTATTTATAGCCAGTATAGGATTTTCTGAAGAATTATGCGAACCGAACCGTACTAGATTGTTAATATCATAGACCACGTTTTAAGTTGCATCCGTTAATGTCAGGATGAACGAACACGTTTGTTGTTCACAGACATACCATAAGAATGCGCGCACGAGGACGAGCGCACGTCAGTATGGCCGTGACGGCGTTAACGATATTTATGTTATACAGCACGTGCAATAGGAGTGACTCACACAAGCGAGGCGCGCCGGCCGTATCGTTCCACTCGTAAACAACAGCTGCAACAGAAGTGACTCATAAGCCAGCTGCGCCGGCTAGTATAAAAAGGCGGAACGTGCCTTGAAATGAACATTCGTTCGACTGCGTTTGCCCGGTGCACTTACTATATCGTTGTTACGTTGTGTGATTCAGTGACTGTTGTACGTATTGGTTAAAGTTGGACAAGTGTTAAAGTGAATTGTCAAGTTAACATATTGTTGATTAAATTAGAAATCAAAGGTGACTTCGTTTTACTTGGTGTTCAACAAAATAATATCTACCCTCAAGCTTACATGCACTTATCTTAAAAGTATAGTAAGCGAGATTCAGTCATCTGCCAAATATCATGTGGCCAACATACTACCCGCCACATAGTTAATTTGAGGGTGTTTCCCACCCTAAATAATGATCTGAATTTAATCTTTATACGGGGTAACATATGCGGGCCGTTCTAGTTCGAATGTGTGATGAATATTATTCACCCTATATAACTGTTGTTTCAAAATTCAATCTAATTCAGACGATTTAAGGTTCCATGTTTGTGCATAAATAGACAACGCTTATTAAACTTACATTAAAAAAATCAAAACAGGGAAGTTTAATGTCATGGGAACCTAAAATTCTATGATTAGTTACTTCTATTATCGAATACATATATGGATTATATTGAATATAGAATAGCAGTAGAAAAAATATAGTTATTTTGGAAGCTTAAAAAATGTATTTGATACTTATAAATATCAATATACACTTTGTTTCTGTAGGGCATGCGAGCTCTTGATTTGAAACAGCCGAAATACCGATGTTTTGTCGTAAAATGGCTGGCGGTATTAATGACACAGTGTCTATAGGTCTGACTGTCTGTCTGTCTGCTAGTAATTAGTAATTAAAAAAAAAAAACAATAGATCCGAAGTGTCGATAGTTCGAACATTGAACACATCAACATAAAGTTTGCTTATTTTATTACTAGCTTTTGCCGGCGACTTCGTTCGCATGGAATAGTTCACAAATAATTTTTTATTTTAGAACAAATTTGGTTAGCATAAAAAACGTTATAGTGAGCCAACCTTAACATATATACATATGCTGTCGCGGACTTTTTTAGATCTTTTAAAGGGAAACAATTCTGTCATACATTTTTTAGCGAAACTTTAATCGTTTCTGCAGCGGACGCAGTGGAAGCTCTCAAAAGGTATAAATATCTCCGATGGTGCTCCGCTTGTATTGGTTTTAGCGTGGTGTTATATGAGTCGACTATTATCAAAGCCGGCAATGTGACTTTTGGACAATTAGTGGTAAATCAGAAAAACGAATTATTGGCTTTGTATTCCATTGGCAGTCACAAAACTCTTCTGAACGACATCTTAGATAAATAACAGGTTAAGTATTAACCTTTATTTAATGCAGGTTTTGAACCGTATTCTTTGAAGGAGACGATTATATTCAAATCAATCTGTATTGACATATCAATAACATTTTTTTGTCCAAATGCACAGATTGCCACCTTTGATAATAGACGACTCATATAGCCTATAGCCTTTCTCGATAAATGGGCTACCTAACACTGAAAAAAATTTTCAAATCGGACCAGTAAACAAACAAACTCTTCAGCTTTATAATATTAGTATAGATAAGAACTATTACGATTGACTATAGCGGTTGCGTTCTCCCGTGATCGACAGTAAGGTCAATTTACACGATTCTATGGTAACATAATCGTGGACGTGCGTTAAAGCAACGCAATACAAGCATTACGGAAGCAATCAATACAAAACGAAACTTATTACGTACACAAGAAATAATCAACGTGTACGTACCTACGTAATTTTTCGTGTAATCTTGCATAGGTAACGGTTGTAATTTACATCATAATTGATCGTGATATTTTCAATATTACGCCAATGCGCTTAGTGATTATAAGCCGTTGTTAACAATCAACCGACTAACGGTGCAGTCTGCAGTTGTGTAAATATTTTAACACGGCGATTAAACAGCGGAATCTGTTCCTCGATGTACCTCGTAACCCTTATTGTGAGGGTTGTTGGGACGCTACAAATTGTTAGGGCTCGTTCGGGGTCAAAGCTTCAGCCAAAGTGCTAGCTTACGCAAACAGTCCGTAAAGGTTAATCTATTCAGTTATCTATTTAGTATTTATAAAGCCGAACTAAAAGGAAAACGAACCGGTAATTTTATTTTTTATTTTAAATATTTTCGTTCGCTGTAAAATAATTAATTAAAGAAGCTCCAGTTGTATTTTTATTATAATATAAACATTCAAAATAATCCTCGGATCCGGTTTTGTAAATACCAAGCAAGCGTTGTAGGTACTCTTTGCAAAACATACCAACGTTATTATGCAAATTGAGCTATTTGTGTTCTCGGCTTGGAACCTTGATCTTTCACACCTTCCCTCGCTCACCCCTTCGCAACGACCATACAGCACTCGACAGCGGCTCATCATCAAGCTAATGCACGTTCAAGTGTCATTTTAAACATTTCATTATGTTTTAAATTCGCGTGCTATGTGGGACACGCGCGTGGCACGCGACCCGCATGGGACTGCAACGTGGGGTACGTTTTTATGACGATAATTCGCAAACGATCCTCGTTCAGTACCAACATGTTATTAAAGTAACGTTAAAAGGGCGTTGGAGGATCGTTGAAGCTCGCGGTTTATTTATGGGAAAAATTCTGTGATGATATCGATTGTTCTCAGGCGTTAAAGTTTAATGATTGAAGACGTGAGAGAGATACATAGTCCTTTAGATATAATGAGTATTACATTTGATGACGAAAACAACTGATGTGTTCGTTGGGACAACTACGCTGCGAAAGCCCTTCTCGTAAATCAAGGGTCAACGACCAGATAAAAGAAGCAAAGACTGTTTATGAAGCAATTAGATAGTGACGATTACATTGTTTTAGCTTGTAGATATGAAAATAAAACTTGATAAATACCCATTTTAAATTAATCGTACATCGACCTCGGTCAGATACTCGACGCGCTAATCAATAAACAAGAATTCGGTGATTTTCAGCTAATAGGGATGTTGACTTTTTCATTTAATTTTTTTTTATCAAAAATTTGAGTCATCCCAAAACGACAGAAATAAATAATTAAGAAATCTTTATAAGTCAGTGGCATATTTGTTAATTCATAAATTGCTCTTTATGACATCACTGCTTTTAATTCACTGAGTTCCTCACCGGATCTTTTCAGTGGGTCGCGATTCCAGTCTGGTAGTATTCAGCAAAGCACTGCTCTGGCTAGGTCTAGTATTACCAAGTCCTCCCAAGTTGAGCCTCATGAGCTTACCGAACAAACCGTGGGTAGTTGGAAAAGCCCCTTAGGCTAACAACGACTAGAAAGGGTAAAAACTCTCTTTAAAGGGTGGGTATGAAACAAAATTAGTTGCTACGTCATTTTGTAATTACACTCAATATAATTTTGATAAAAAAAAATATAATTGACCCTCATATATTGATGCGGAAAGATGTTTTTGCTCTGGAAAATTCCCGAATTAAAATTCGAGTTGTTTCGAAACAAGAGCATAGGCGACCCTTCCGTTTTAATATTCGCATAATAAGCATGCACGAGTGAAATCGTATACAGACACAAAGTTTCACAATTTTCAAGTTAAAATTAGAACGCGCTAAATAAACTAACTTTCCTTTTTAAATTACAATTTGAGTGTATGATTTTTGTCCTCTTTTATTAGTGTTATTAATACGTGCGAGATGAGAACAAGTATATATAGAAACAGAGGCGGAAACGAATGCTTAATATCTTTAAAGAAGATACTTGTACCTCGACTGGAAATCAAACTAAAATTTAAGGTGTACCCTAAGTACGGTCACGTATGCTAGACGAAAAATCTAGGAATACATTAAGTATAATATGAGAAACAGATGATGAACAAACTTATTTTTGCATTAACTATCAAGATGTTAAGATGATCACATGAATTTGAAGTAACGTAATTAAATGGCTTACAAAAGATCAAGGTTGCGTTCACGAGATAATTTTTTTGCACATGTTCGTGACTAAACTCGAGAAAGACAAAAAAAAACTGGCGTGTAATTGTAAATTAGGTCTCGAAAAACGCGAGTTGGTTTACGGACTTCTTGAAAAGTTTCAACTTCAAACCATCGACTTCACACGTCGAATTGCTAAGTAAGTACATTCGTGCTGTTCTTCGATATTAATATAATTTTAATAAATTACAAAAGTAAATGTATTAGGAATGTCTTCATAACACACAATTTTTTCACCATCAAAAACATTTATGACTGAGCTCCCATGTCGACTTTTGTTATTGCCTTTGTAAGCCGACTAGTATATGGTCCACGTGATGGTGAATGGTTACCATCGCTCATGGATGTCAGTAATGCCAGACATTTTTTTTTTGGTACAATTTTTCCTTGTTAGGAAAGGCAAGGGGATCTAAGCCTAAGTCTAAGCCATACAGCCTTGTCTAAATCTAAGTCTAAGCCATACAGCCTTGTCTGTCTGCCACAGAAAAGTCGCTACCGCTCAGTACTTTAAATCTAAACGATGTTTAACTATCATTGTCTGTTCCAAATTTAACGATAGTGGGATAAACATAGTATTGTTTTATAACGAATTTATTTAAAATGCAAAGTAATTACTGGTCGGGTAAAGTTAGTCATTCATTAAAATTCATCAAAACCCAGTTTTCTGAATTAAAAATATTGCTTTTATGAGTATTCGCATTAAAAAAAAATATGCCAAATTTATTCCATAGCTCCGTCTGATTTTATATTAAGTTACACGGTTCGTTATATTATAATTCTCGGAACAAGTTTCACACAGTAAACATAATAATTGTCTAAATGTTCATGACCCCTCATGTCATTCATGAAGTCAAATTTAAATATATTCCAACTAACAAATTAAGCTACCGAAGCACGGCACTCGTATATAACGATACGGAACACTAAGTACAGAATAAAATTATTATTACTGAACAAACGATTGAGCCAAGGTCGTTCGCTACATGCGGATATGCCAAACTTAATATTCATTTGCTATGTTGCCAGCCCACGGGTGTTTTATCGATCTAAAGTTCACATAGGTGTATCTACTCTATGTTTTTTTTTTTTTATTGCCTAGATGTGTGGACGATCTCACAGCCCACCTGGTGTTGAGTGTTTATTGGAACCCATAGACATCTACAACGTAAACACGCCACACACCTTGAGATATAAGTTCTAAGATCTCAGTATAGTTACAACGGCTGCCCCACCCTTCAAACCGAAACGCTTTACTGCTTCACGGCAGAAATAAGCGGGGCGGTGGTACCTACCCGTGCGGGCTCACAAGAGGTCCTACCACCAGTAATTACGCAAATTATAATTTTACGGGTTTGATTTTAATTACACGATGTTATTCCTTCACCGCGGAAGTCAATCGTGAACAGTACGTATTTCATTACAAAAATTGGTAACCGCCTGCGGGATTCGAACACCGTTGCATCGCTCACTATATACGAATGCACCGGACGTCCAATCCTTTAGGCCACGACGACTCCAAAATGGCACGAGAATGTTTCTATGTATTCTGTAATGACACTGTTGTATAATCTTGGACATAATCGGGTTAGGAACAAACCCTATTAAATAACTGATCGGGGCGGTTCCAAAATATGACGAGTGTTTGAATTTAACAGCGCGCAATTTAAGATGTCTTCTCAGTTTTCCTCAATAAAATCCATAAATAGACAAAGCTGAAAATAAATTCCAGTTTTGGCTAGAGTAATAAAGTAGTAACGCTATTGCTTTTAAAGTCCTAGTCTCGTTCAGATAAATTCAGAATGGAATAATTTATAATAATAGTGTTGAAATTTTGATGTAGGTTACTGAATCAAATCCACTAGAGTAGTAATTAAGACAAATATTGGTTTCGCTTTATAGTCAAGGACGCTTCACGAAGGCTCTTTGGAATATTCTACAATATCACGTTTAAATACCTGTTGTGGGTTTCCATACTGAAATGATTAAAGTGGTATCCTTAAAATTAGTAAATATAACACATGTATACGAAATTTGTTAGGCGTATTGAAAAATGCGAAAAAAAAAACTGGCGATGTTCTCGTCTAGTATTTTGATACTTTCAATTAAATTATTTAGTTATATTTATAGATTTATAATTACCTAGACATGTATTACTTATATGAGCTACAGGTGTTTTTTGCTTATAGCAGCAGTGTATCGAAAATATATAATTTAAACAGTGAGCTTAACTTAGCTTTCTTTAAGCCAAGTCAGAGTAGCATTGGCTTCAGAATGCGTAGCTTGGACAAGTCTACAACAAAGCAGAAGAAAATAAGATCTGCCTGTAGCCTCAAAGAGCTGTTCTGGCTTCTTCTTGATAGCTGGGTGAGCTAACGAGGCTCCGTCTATGAGAATTTGCTAATATCAGCGCTAGCAAGACCAGTGCTTCGCTGAATCTACCACTGGATCCGAATCGCGAATCACTGAGAAGATCCGCCGAGGAACTCAGTGGGTTGTATCTATGGGTTGCAAGGTTGTATGGTGCAAGTTAGCTTCGACGGCGACTAGTGCTTGAAATGCCTAAAAGCACCGAGAGTTGATCGGGAGGATCTCAGATGACGTCTAGAGAGGTGGCGATTGTTCGTTGCGGTATCGTTTGGTTCGGGAAGAAAAATAAGTGTAAATATACATGTGTTTAGTAAAAAATACACAATAATGTTTCATGAAAAGTTTCCAAACCTGTGGCCCGTCGGGTGATAGACACGCAATACATCGATTGAATCGCGAGTGGATTTTGCTTCTGTCTGCGTTTGGGAGCGATTCGCGTGACGTCATCTCACACTGCCAACACGTAACAAGACGCTGCGTAGAAACAACGTACGCACAACAATAACTAGTCAAACAAAAAAGAGCACGAATTCACACGATCCAACAAACTATTAGCTGTTATCGAACAGTTCCGCTTGATAAGCTAACGACAAAATTGTTCTGGCACAGAAAATGTACGTTACACACGCCATTACGAATTATACGAATATACTAAGAATTCAATCGCTGTCTTCTATGCAGAATAATTGACGCAAGTTACGCGTTTCCGAACTTGAATTAAATAAATGAACCAATTCAGTCCCGTTTCTTAGAAACGAAAATATGGTCTATGATGCTATCAACTTTTTAGGTATTTTTATATTTATGAAGGTATTTAATATATAAATATAATGGTATATTAATATATAGTATATAAAGGTATTCAGTACGAGCTGCAGTTGTCTCTTTCGGACTGATCTGGAGGGTTTGAGTGGAGGACAATTTTTTTTTAAATCATTCTTTGAAAATCCCGACACGCAAGCTACCTCTTAAGGTTTAGGCAAGAAGGAAAATATATGGTTTTAGACAATGATTATTACATTCCCCTCCGTTCGTATCATAACCTAGTTTCGCTTCCAACGCGCTTACTAATTTCGGTCTAATAGAAGTTTTTCCAATGCGTAACTTCGAGTTTGCGTCATTGATATTCCGGTGTTTCTTTTTTTTTATTGCGTAGATGGGTAGACGAACTCACAGCCCACCTGGTGTTAAGTGGTTACTGGAGCCCATAGACATCTACAACGTAAATACGCCACCCATCTTGAGATATAAGTTCTAAGATCTCAAGTATAGTTACTGATATTGATATTGATAGTGATATTGTCTGTATAATCCGTGGACCAATTTAAAATCAGCTGGCGCCCGACGCTGCCTCATATATGCGTAGTCGTGAGCACGTGTATTTTTTTAAGCTATCTAGTTTGTCAATTAAAAACTGTAGATACGGAAGCTAACTCTGTCTGTTGTGTTTTCGCGTGCAAATCATTGAACCGATTTTGACAAATTGAAATTGAAATTCGTATTGAAATTGTAGTTGGAATTCAGGGAAATATTACTCTTTTATAAACCGTTCAATAGGCTACTTTTCATCCCAGTGTTGAGAACGTACCTCCGCCCACACGATATAAGAGTAGTTCGCGCTGGCTAAGTTGCGAGCGCAATGGAAATTTATTGTTTTTTAATTACGCAAATTATAATTTTTGCTGGTCTGACATTTATTACACAATTTTATTTCGTCATCGTGGAAGTCATTCGTTACGTACGTACATATTTTATTAGAAAACTTGGTGCCTGCCTGCGGGATTTGAACGCCGCCATAGTTTCATCTACTATACTACTACGCCATACTTCACTACGCCACGACGACTTCAGAAGTAGAAGTAGTGCAATAAACTTTAGCGATTTTTTCCTACCTAAGCTGATAGCCTTGAGAGGCTATTTCAGCGTAACTTTAACTAGTAGGTGAGCTCACGGGGCTCAAGCCGGAGTGATGCTAATACTGACCCTAGCAAGAGCAGAAAATCTACCACCGGATCGGAAACGCGACCAACTGAGAAGATCCGGCGAGAAATTCAGTGGGCTATGTCTATGGGCTTTAGCGATACCTATATACAGCGATATGTTATAAAAGCGATCACGGTCACCTTGGACTGCTACTGCTCCTCTTTATACGACATTGCCGTGTACTGGTTGGCGTATTGGCATAAGTAAACAATGTAAATATAGCAGTTACTATGTATAATAGAAGTTTGAGTTTGACGTATGTATATAACCTATCTTACTTTGTTTCTGAATTGCTTAGACCAGTTTTATGGTTTTTTTAAAGTCGTTTCAGGGAATAATAAAGAAAATACTGTATTTCAAATACTGTTTGATGAAATCTGTATTTAAATAACAAAGTCGTAAACATGTTTTTGTCTCTTCATTCGTAAACGCTAATCACAATGGCTGAATCAATTTGTAGTGTGGTTTTCAATGACGTATTAACGATGAACTGATACCACGCTAAATATTACGCATTTAGCATTTGTTTTATTTAAAGAAGTGGTAAAAAAATACAAAAATGTTTTTTTTTTATTTCTTTATTGCTCAAAAGGATGGACAAGTCCACGGTCCGCCTGGTGTTGTTACCGGAGCCCACAGAAATTTACAAACATAAATGCCGCCATCCACTATGACACATGAATTCTAAGTAAGCTTTTACAGTACAACGGCTGCCGCACCCTTCAAACCGAAACGCATTAGTGCTTCACAGCAGAAATAGGCAGGGTAGTGGTACCTACTTTGGTCAACTCACAAAACGTCCTACCACTAGTAATTACGCAAATTATAATTTTGCGAGTTTGATTTTTATTACACTTAGTTAGGTACTCCTTCACTTCAAATAATTAAACATACTAAAGTCATATTACTGAACATGTTAGCGAGTATGAGCACGCTCAAAATTAATATACGAAATAAGGCTTTTAACTCGAGTAATGTATTCTAAAGTCGCAAACGATTCGCCTTAAAAATCGCCGTATCGTGAATTCAAATATTCATTACAAAAAAACATCGACACAGTTCGGTTGCCGCTTTGCACTAGTTTTGGCTGTGCGGTGATTAGAACCATTCGAACGACTTCCTATTGTGCTTGTAAGTGTGTAAGTAAGGCAGTGGTGTGGTGCTGAACTATTATCTAATAGTGAAAGTGTGAGTGTGTGCGCGCGGTGACGTAACCACTCGCAGCTCAGGCGCCAACGGCTCGCTCCACTCTCACTGCCCGACGATCCGAGGCTGATATTCAAGTAAACAACTAGGAAGTTACAAGTAGATGCTTATTAATCTAAGCTGTCACTTCAGGAAAGGTAGACGGCAAACGTCCCAGTCGAAGCAGTCCCACGAGATGGTCAGACCAAATACGATCTTCTCTAAACATCATCTTCCATAATGCCCTTCATGAAGCTAAGGATCGCAGCATGGAGGGAAATTGTACGGGAGAAACTGATGCAGCGGGGGAGTCATGACACGCAGTAATGAGGAAAACGACGCGAGGAGAAGTCACCTCATGCTGCCTCGCGTTAAGCTGCTAACGGAGCCTTAAATCATCGACGGATTGTCGTACTTAAAAGGCACAAAAAAATCTAAATGTGTGTCATAAATTGTAAACTTTTGCAGTGGTCTAGCGTCTTGACGTAGATTTTACTTATTAATTTAATTCTAAAAATTACAGATTTTTATTTGTTTTATCATTTTACCGTGCGGCAAGAATCGAACACTGAGCTCTAACATTCCAACACCGATGCTTGTATTGTCAAACCAAATCAAAGGACTTCTCTCGTGGATTTAGAATGCGAACATTCTAGATGACGGAGATGTCTTTCAATGAAAGCGCAGAAAATTTGAGAAAAATCCTTTTACCTGGAGAGATACACCCGTCCAGTCCTAGGAGGAAAGATAGCTCTAAAGCTAATCTATAGTCTTAAACGATGCACAAATATTCTTCTGTATCATTTTATAGTTGAATTTACGTAGAAGAAACAAGGAAACGTAAAATTACCTACATTTATTCAGCTAAGATATTCAGATAAGCGCGTTGAAGTCTTTTGACCGAGACGGTTTACTTGCCTGTTTACATAATAAAACACCGAATTTACATAAGAACTCGAATAAAACAGAGCATTTAAAAACTGCTTAATAATGTACCTGTTTAAATTGTTTATTGACGCCTTACGTTTTAAAGAAATTTAATTCTTAACATAATATAAAAGTACATTTCCTTGTCGAACTGAAAATTGATATGGTTTGCGTCAGAAGTTATTCAATAAAAGTGAGTGCGTGTCTGGTTACGAATAACGAAGGGTTCTGTAGTTGGAATCAACAAATTTTCGTAACTCTTTCAGTCGCTTGTATCCAGATGATAAGCAGCGTGTGATTAAAACACATTTTTCACTAGGTACAACAACTCGTCCGAATTTCTTTTTTTTTCTGCTTAGGTGGGTGGACGAACTCACAGCCCACCTGGTGTTAAGTGGTTACTGGAGCCCATGGACATCTACAACATAAATGCGCTACCCACCTTCAGATATAAGTTCTAAGATCTCAGTATAGTTACAATGGCTGCTCCACCCTTCATACCGAAACGCATTACGAAACCGAAACGCATGCTTCACGGCAGAAATAGGCAGGGCGGTGGTACCACCCGCGCGGACTCACAAGAGGTCTTACCACCAGTAAACTACATATTTATTTCGTCGATACTTTACACCTTTTTCCGAATAAACATTTCGATTGGTACGATAGCTTTAGAAATCTGTATTACCAATTGTTGATAGATAGATAGATAGACAAAAAAATATTTAATAACTAATTTTTTTTAACCCAATAAAGGATGGCTTACACAAAACTAAAAACTAAAACTAAAAGTAATTTTACGTTTTAATCTCGCGTTTTTATTGTAATTATAATATTTCCACAATTTCGATTACATTACAGTTTTCGTGGACACGGACGACTAAGGTATTATTCGTTGACATTTGAATATTGTGCTAAGGTGGTAGGACCTCTTGTGAATCCGCACGGGTAGGTACCACCACCCCGCCTATTTCTGCCGTGAAGCAGTAATGCGTTTCGGTTTGAAGGGTGGGGTAGCCGTTGTAACTATACTGAGACCTCAGAACTTATATCTAAAGGTGTGTGGAGCATTTACATTGGTGATGTCTATGGGCTCCAGTAACCACTTAACACCAGGTGGGCTGTGAGCTCGTCCACCCATCTAAGCAATAAAAAAAAACTACCTTCTATTTTTTTGTAATATCTTCTATATCTATATCTTTAACATTTACGTTTCATTGTACACAGAACGAACTAATAGTATCTTCAGATCTGGCAGTTTGTTCGACTTGGGTTTTCATTTTCACAAAGCTATGATTATAGATCACTCACTTATGAGTACTTCAATTAATCTCACAGCTATTCTGCTGTAGTCACACGCTTCAATTAGAATTACGGAAAATATCTTAATACAATAAAATTTACTTCACGAAGACAATGAATGTTTTTATTTTTATTTCATAGGCGTGTGGTGAGCTCTTGGCACGTCTAGTATTAAGTAGTTATCGGTTATAGGACATCACAACGTTATCACCATGACCCACCAATATTCCATAATGTTCCTAGAGCGAGTCATTGACTGCATTATTAATTCACAATATAGTTTTTAGCGACGGTTTGCCAATTGCATTACGCGATACGCGACAGATGTGACTAAAAGTGAAGGTTTCCTTTTTTTTTGCATTTATCCACGGAATCCTAAAATTTTTAATCCGCAATTATCTTTCTTAATACTCCAAATTGTTGCGAATGTATTTTTGTTAACACCCGCCATGACGTGAAGTCGTAAATTCAAATTGTTTTGTCGCTGGTTCGTTATTTCAATTTTTTTTAAATACATATAGGAATTAATTTGCATGCGTAACAAGGTTTAATTTTTTTGAAAATAACTAGAGCCTTCGACAACAGCAACGTGTTTAATTTTAGTTAGTGTTACGACAGAGGAAAAAACCTATACAATTTAGGTATTTTATTTCAATACTTTGCTGATATATTTAAACTGATGAGTATCAGCTAGTTTTTTTAAAGTATTTTTATGGCTGAATTTATTTAAAATTCTATACCGGTTCGATGTTATTTTGTAATATAAATTAATAGGCAATAACTTTTATAGGTCCGAGTTTTTTCCTATTTAGCAACGAAGCTAATTTGATTTTGGTCAATTTTGGATTTCAGAGTTATCATATCTTATCTTAACATTTGACGGGCTGGGAAAATATTTGACTGACACTTCAACCCTCGCAGATCTTTTGCATCATTACTTTAATCACTATTTTTCAACTCCAAGCAACGCCGGTATGAGTTTCGTAAAAGCGTTAGTAGACAAGAAAGAGTCTATAAACATCTTAGTTTGGTTATTTATTGCCTAAGAAATTCGTTCTAGGGCACACACACATACCAAATTTGCATATTTGCCACAGCACAAATGTACTATTTGTTAGTAGTGTCATCTGCCAATTTTTTTATATATTACTCACCTATGCATTCTAATGCTGTATATTATTGTTAGAGCTCCAAGCAACTGAACAATGGGATTTCTATTGGAGCTGGGTCTAAAGCTATCTCAGATCAAGCTCTCGTTAACTCTTTTTTGTGGTAAATCGTTTATAAGCTTATCGACAATGTTGTTTTTATTATGTTTTAGTTTTATACGACATTTACAATTTAGTTCTAGAACAATGACATTTACTTTTGAAAAAAACTTGATTAGTAGAATAAAATATAAATTTTTGCATCAAACACTTTTTCTTATGTATAAAGTAGATGTAATATTATGATTTTGTTATTGATATTTATTTAAAATATATATTTTTTTCAATCGATAAGTACACACTATTTAATTTTGATATAAATATATTTCATGTCAACCTGATAGTTGTCTGGAAGAGATCGCTCTATGATCGCGATATGGCTGCCGATTGTACTTTTTTATTTAAAGTTTTGCATTACTTCCTTATATTGGTGTATAATGAAAACTTGCATACGATCTGTTATGACCTATGCAAGTGTAGTATACACACATATGTATATGTACATGAGAGTTATGACTCTCACCTTCACACATTCACTCTCTCCAGGTCATCCAATCCCGTTTCTGCAGGACAGTCGTTGGAGCACCGAGGTATGTGAGGAATGTAGATCTTCACGACGACCTAAACCTAGTAATAATATGTAAGTATCTTAAGGAAGCGTCAGAACGCTACTTCGACAAAGCGGTGCGACACGAAAACCCTTTTATCGGTGCTTTTAGGTCGAGCACCGGTTACCGTCCTCGTCGAACTTCTTCGACGTTCTTCATTTGACGAGCGAACTAACCCATAGGTACAACCCAGTGAGTTTCTCGCCGGATCTTCTCAATGGGTCGCGTTTCCGATCCGGTGGTAGATTCTGCGAAGCACTACTTTTGCTAGGGCTAGTGTTAACAAATTCTCTTAGATTGAGCTCGTGAGCTCACCTAAGAAGGCGTAGCTAGAATAGCCTTTTAGGCTATGAGCGAATCCGTAGGAGAAAAAAAGTACAATGAAGCATATTATCTATTTACTAGAATTAGTCATAACGCAATTCTATAGTGGTATTAACAAATACAGTTTTGTGGAGTCTGTTGAATACTATATCAATGGGAAACAGAAACCCGTATGGGTCCTACAGAACGCCTAAGTACCAATAAATCCTTCAACCTAACTTAAGTTTATTGATATTGTATCTCGAATTTAAATCTAACCACAGAAACCGATCAGATTAATTTCAAAGCTTCAATGAACGAACTTTAAGAAGAAAAGAGAAAAAAAAACTAAATTACGTTTTACCCGAATAGAGCTGACGATGATTCAACAAACTCCTGCGCAGTGGAGTGAAGCGCCACCACGCGCACCCCAATTCGAGTTGCTACGCTCCATTGCCCCGAGCTATTTCAGTCTTAAACTTTTTCTGCGTAAGACATAAGACGGAATCTAGAAGTCGGATCGTGAGGGCTCAATTCCAGCCGATGTGCAAATGAACCACGACCTATCCTGTGCGAACAATGAAAGAGTTAATGTTGCCGTTCCCATTGATTCGTGAACCGGGATTATCAATTGCATTGGATTTAAATTTAGTTAAATTGAAATATACAATTTAAGATTTAGCTAGTAGTAGGTATGCCCGATCATACACTAAAAATATAATGCGCAAGCTGGATGCTTATTTAATTTAATTTATTTATTTAATATTATTTAATTTAACTCATGTCGAAGTACCTTCGCAGAATGAAACAGTTGCTATACAATTTATTTGGGAGGTTGGCGAGGTCGTATGTAAGTGAGTTACACGAAACCGCCTCATGTGATGCCTGCTAGCTCCAACTACAATCAGGTAAGTTGTGAGATTATCCGCCCATTCATGTAATTGATATCTCAATGTGGATAGCGTCTGACGTCGTATTTTAGGCAGAAATTTTAATTGCATTTGAATGTATTTATTATGATTATTTGCTAGCCGGATAATATTGTTGTTATACTTAGATATTATTAGATTTAGTTCTGATTTAGGTATATCGTTCACACATCCGAGTAATGCTTCATGTTTTGTAACTGGCGTCCGTCATGGAAGTGTATTATGTTATAACTTGTTTGTTGAGCAAGCAGCCGGTGCGATAACACTCGGATACGTTACGGAGCTGCGACTTTATCTTTAATATTATCGAACGTTCCTTCGCGACTGAGCTTACATTCATTCCGGACACGTATTTTGAATATAATACATATAATATATTCCAAGATTTCATACCGATTTTTTTTATTGCTTAGATTGGTGGACGAGCTCACAGCCCACCTGGTGTTAAGTGGTTACTGGAGCCCATAGACATCTACAACGTAAATGCGCCACCCGCCTTGATATATAAGTTCTAAGGTCTCGAGTATAGTTACAGTAGTATAGAAGTAGGCTCTGACTACGAAATATTTAGTATAATTTGTGCTTAATGTGTTTTTCGTCATATTTATGAAGAATCAACCATTTGGGTATCAATTTTCAGTTTCCCAATGATATTATATTTACACGATTTCATTGATTGAAACAGAAAAAGTTAATCATATGGTAAATGCCATTCTGGTGCTCATCAAAAGATACTACTAGTACGCGAAATTTGCTTCCTCAGCTAATGCTTACTACAAAATACATCTGTAGTAGTCGACGGCTACTATAGAATAGAAGAAATCGGATCGTCGTTCTACAGAGCAAAAACACTGGAAAGTGGAGGGTCTTTCCATTTAGAGTATTCCCAAATGTTCGTAAATTATAATTATAATTTGCGTAATTACTGATGGTAGGACCTCTTGTGAGTGCGCGCGGGTGGGTACCACCGCCCTGCCTATTTTTGCCGTGAAGCAGTAATGCGTTTCGGTTTGAAGGGTGGGGCAGCCGTTGTAACTATTACTTGAGACCTTAGAACTTATATCTCAAGGTGGGTGGCGCATTTTCGTTGTGGATGACTATGGGCTCCAGTAACCACTTAACACCAGGTGGGTTGTGAGCTCGTCCACCCATCTAAGCAATAAAAAAAAACTTCAATTCAATTCACTATGGCAGATTAGTACAATTACTCCACCGGTTTCTGCCACGAAGCAATTATGTGTTGCGGCTTGGCTGACAGTAAGGACACCAAAAATTGAGATTTTGACTGAATGCCTTCAGATGAGCGTCAGTTTCACGATTCGAAATAAAATAGGCTCTGATAACCGCCTAACACCAAACGAGCTATAAATTCGTACATCATCAAATAAAATTCTATATACAAAATTGAAAAATAACGCATACAATTAATTATGCAATTCATTAATTATTTAATGATGACTTCTCATTCCCGATCCTGCGGACAGAATGGAAAGCAGTCGACGTCGCCCAAAACACGTCATCTCGGATCCTCCCGATCCACTAACGGTGCTTTTAGGTACTTCAAGCACCGGTCACCATCCTCGTCGAACCCGTCGCTTGCGACGAAGGGCTCGACGAGTAAATTAACTCTCAGACACAGCCCACTGAGTTTCTCGCCGGATCTTCTCAGTGGGTAGATTCTGCGAAGCACGGCTCTTCCTAGGGTTCGTGTTAGCATCGTCGTCAGGTTTGAGCCCCGTGAGCTCACCTACTAGCCACGGTTACGCTGAAATAACCTCTCAAGGCTATCAGCTTAGGTAGGAAAAAAAAAAGATGACTTTTCCTTGGGGCGCGTAGACATTGGAATAATTAAACGAGATTGCATCTAAATATCAAATAAAATTCTAAATACAAAATTGAAAAATAACGCATACGGTTAATTATTCATATTCACTTCGTTAATTATTCAGTGATGACTTTTCCTTGGGGCGCGTGGACATTGGAATAATTAAACAAGATTGCATCTAAATATCAAATAATTTCTAAGAAAACATACGGTGGCTTCTCTTATTCCAACTGACATTTAAGACTCAGTCCAAATAAATAATTATTATCTTGTTAACATATTATATTTTTAATGTTGACAACAAAAATTTCCACTTTGCAATTTAAAAGCAAAAGGACAATGAAATAATGATATAGCACTTTGATCTTCTTATTTGTTTTAGTCACATTGAATCAAGGCTCTAATAATGATTGAATCAATTCAATGTCATTCCATTAGCGCTCGATATACATAAATAGTCTGCTTTTGATCACGTGGACAGCCTTAATAACATCAAAACAGTCTATACATATCTGAGCCAATAAACTAGAATTTACTAAAAAACAAAATGAATCATATTAAATTGAAATGAGTTTAAATGGATGTGGGAATCAAAAACTGTTTAAACGCATCGTGTAGTATCTATATATATTAATACGTGAAGCAAAAACTTTGTATCCCTTTTTACGAAAATTGCGCCGACGGAGGAGTATGAAATTTTCCACACTTATAGAGAATATAGAGAAGAAGTGCACAATGCTAATATTTTTTAAAATAATGCGTAAAAGATACATTAAATCAATAAAGAAAAAATTACACACACTACATACCATGTATTTGACGCACACACGCATGCATACTATTTATTGTCAAACTTTTGTTCTTGACGTCTGTGGTCAAATTGAGAATAGATTAAATATTGTTTGTCTTTATTAATATTTTTTTATAGTGTAACCTTGGCGAAATTTGTGATTATAGTATGTGTACAAACTTACAATTCCAATTAATTATAGTCGAATTTCGACTACTGTGGGACCTCTAGTTTATTAGAATTACGCAGAAAAATCTTGAATTACCGGAAGAGCTGTTACGAGGAAAGCCCCCATTTTTACCAAAATATGGACGTCAAGAGAACAACCGAAAAATTATGCAATGCGTTGTCATGTTGTTGACGCAACGCTTGTTTTCGTGGGTCGCGGTAAGTGTGCCGTGCCCATTTCGGTCAGCCGATGGCCCACTGAGCCTCGACTGTGACATAACCGAGCTTCCGCCGCCACTCGCTCAGTGAAAGGTACATTTATGTCACAGAAATACGTCCGATGAAGCTGTCTCGCTCCGACTGCAGTCCCCGATGTTATACGAGATAAGTTTTTGTTGCAGCTAGCTAGAGCCTGATAGAAACAAAAAACAGTCTCAAACAGGTCATTGTAAATTCAGTTACGGATGATCAAACGAAGTAGCAAAGATCGTTTAGAAAAATTTTTGGTTTCATTTCCTGATGCATACTTTAGTCCGTTGTGTCTTCGAGCCCACTGAGTTTCTCGCCGGATCTTCTTAGTGGGTCGCGTTTCTGATCCGGTGGTAGATTCTACGAAGCACGGCTCTTGCTAGGGTTTGTGTTAACAACGTCATCAGGTTTGAGCCCCGTGAGCTCACCTACTAGTTAAGGTTACGCTGAAATAGCCTCTCAAGGCTAAATAGCTTAGGTAGGGATAAAAAAATGTGTCTTCAAAACGTCGTTTAAAGCTATTTAGTTTGCTTTTAATACATCGCAAAACCCACTATGATCTATGATATATACGTCCAAGGTTGCACTCCATCCGTGAAGAGGAAGGTACTAAAGACGCTAAGTGTACGAGCGTAACAGCGTACAAGTGTTCATAATCTACAGCTCCAACAGAAAGGCGATTTAGTTACTTTGTATCTAAGCCAGATACTTTTAATGAAGTTGGTATATGTTTATATCAGTAAATGATATTAAATACAATGATCATTGGAATTTCTTATAAAATAAATTAAATTCATACCTTATAGCTATGTATCTATTGCTTTAAAGCAATATTTAATATTGTTGCAACGTAGAGATATTTTGAAAATGAACAAGCTCTAAGTTTCTTGTCTATTGCTCTCAAAGTTGAAACTGCATTCCGAATCGATGTTAAAGTCATGACTAATGGAAATAAAATATGTATATAAAGAACAATAATAGAACTACAAGACAACCTAAGCTTGATAAGTATCTTAAATCCACGTCGTACCTAAATGATATAAGAGACTGATTTTTCGCTCTAAACTAAAATTCCTGCAAAAGCAAAAGCTAAATTATTGTTGTAATAAGTATGTAATTGTTGAGTTGTTGAGTACGTCTCGGAACATAAGTCCACATTTCCGTCCTCTTATGAACCTCAAACAAAGCATGTTTCACGTTCGCTATAGTTTACCTTGTTATTCAAACCACAAGTCGACCGAGTATCGTAGACAAGATGACGCGTCATATCTCAATGTTTATTTTCCTCGTACCTACATTTCTATTGGCGACCACTAATTAAAACAGCACATGCTCAAAGCGTCGTGTATTCATTATATTTTTCTTCATAAATGCGCACAGCCGTGTATTTATGAATTTCAAAACAAAACTAATATTACAAGTCTATACGTGAGTTCAGGTTCGCGGCTCTTTGTTATTAACAAAAGCTTATTTGTTTTTTGCTCCGTATAAATTTGAGTGCACTCAAGTCGAAATTGACCGGGCACTACCAATTTTTTGTTCCGAAGTCGATTTTGCCTCAATTAAAGTGTTAATCTTGAAATTTGAAGTGAATAATTGTTTTATAAGGCGGGCATGGTTTGGCTATGCTAATACTATGTCGATGGATAGAGATGGGCACTTTCGATCAGTTGCACCTTATGATCTGCGTACTGAAGCAAGTTGTGATAAAACAACGACAATCATTGACTTTGTAATTTTGGAACGAGAATTTTAGTATCAGAATTAAGATATTTTTATTGTTTCTAAAGCCAGATACAATCCACTTGGCGATCAGTGCTTACCATGAAATTGAATATCTTTCAAACCTCGTGCCAATCAAAGTATGATAATACATACATAAATGTTTAGTATTATATGTTGAGAAAGGTTACATCGGCTCTGACATTTCCGATTGTTAAAACACCATTAACCCCTCCCATAACTATCTAGTACATAACTCAGTATGACAAGCATAAAACCATTAGTGGTGGGGCGTATTGTGAACCCGAAGGGGGTAGATATCACTGTCTTGATTTTTCTGCCCCGAAATAAGAGTAGTTGTGAATTTCAGTTTGAATGGTGTTAATTGTTTTAAGATACAATTGAGAATTCAATAGCAAATCTGAAGGTGAGTTGGGCCATTAAAGACTTGATGAATACGATGTGAGCACGTTTACTTACCAATATTTGTTTTCAGCTATAGCTTTCAATATTTGTTTGAAGTCGTCGTGGCCTAAAGAATAAGACGTCCGGTGCATTCGTGTTGAAGCGATGCACCGGTGTTCGAATCCCGCAGGCGGCTACCAATTTTTCTAATGAAATACGTACTCAACAAATGTTCACGATTGACTTCCACGGTGAAGGAATAACATCGTGTAATAAAAATCAAACCCGAAAAATTTTAAATTGCGTAATTACTGGTGGCAGGACCACTTGTGAGTCCGCGCGGATAAGAGGTACCACCGCCCTGCCTATTTCTGCCGTGAAGCAGTAATGCGTTTCGGTTTGAAGGGTGGGGCAGTCGTTGTAACTATACTGAGACCTTAGTACTTGTAGCTCGTCCACCCATCTAAGCAATAAAAAGAAAACTAGTTTATTTTCATGTAAAGCATTTGGTATGAATCATTTTCGTCCGATGACACACACAATCATCGTACAAACAGTCTGTGGCTAATTGTACCGCGTTTTGGTTGTTCAATAGAACTAAATTGAGAACAATCAGACGACGATATCACAATCAGAACGTATTTCAACAATACGGAAGATTCTACCATCTGATGTAATATTTTTCTGGGATACCAGCAATGCAAAACTTGAGTCCTTTTTTGTTGATTTAAATAGACCGATGCCCTCCCGATGTATTAAGAAGTTATCTGATCCTGTAGACGCATCGTGAACTGCGTCACTGATCTTGAGACAAAAGGTCAAACTGTTAATTGTTGTCGTTCAAGGTCGCCAATAGGAACACATGCTACCAAAGACCAGTTCATTTTAATATTACTGAGTAATGGTAATTTTACAACACTAGATAGTAAGATTTGCAAGAATTGCATTTCTATAGCCTGTCTTATTTAAAAACGGTCTAGAAATAGTAGCGCTATAGTTTGTATTTTGCATTCGAACTCAATCAAAAGAGTCGTAGCTATCCCCGGATTATACTAGTTTTATATCTGCTGATATTTAACGCGAACAGACTTAAAATGTCTTTCATTCAAAACGTTTATTTAGTATGATATATATTATTTGAGAAGATTTCTTATAAAATACATATTTAATTTGGTTCGTTTTCCCTTACGTCTGTCTGCGCACCATATTGATCAAAAAAGTATTTATTAGATAATTTTACCAATTCATTAATACATTTATCCAATCCATACAGTAAAAAAAAATGGTGGTTCTTTAAAAACCAATGGAGCTTATCAATGTAAACTAAAATATTTAGGTCGACTTTTATTCAATACAAGGTCATTTATATACAAAAGGGTATTAATTAATATTAAATTACGGGAATGAAATCAATAATGCATCTCGTTATTAAAAAGTCAATGCGAAGTGATCGTCTGTCGTCACGATAGTCTGTAATATACTTACCCAGGCCGGGTGCATAACACGTGATGAAGCGATGGCCGGTCGGTCTCGCGTCCCGATCTAGAGGGGTCAATTGAAGGCTAATTGTGGAGTTGACGACTGAACGTCGCGATTGGGCATCTCTTGTGTCGATGGCCTTACGATTGTGGCACAATCGCCGTATTATTGCGCAATGAAAATCAGATATTGTAGTACCTAGTATAGAAAAATCAAAAAAATTAGTTCCAAAACGCTTTTTTTTTCCCTACCTAAGCCTAGAGAGGCTATTTCAGCGTAACCTTAACTAGTAGGTGAGCTCACGGGGCTCAAACTGGAGTAATGTTAACACTGGCCCTAGCAGGAGCAGTGCTTCGCAGAATCTACCACCGGATCGAAAACGCGACCTACTGAGAAGATCCGACGAGAAACTCAGTGCGCTACCAAAACGCTATTCCTTAGACAGTTCTGTTTATTCACATTCATTATTTTGTCTTAGTATTTAGCTCTCTGCTATTTGCCGGGAGCGTGTTATGAGCTTTTTCGGACACATCATGCGGTCTCCCGGACATGAATTAGAGAAGCTCATAATTTCGGGTCGCATAGAGGGCAAGCGCGCCGTGGGCAGAATACTAGCCAGATGGTCAGATCTGGTAAAGGAAGCGGTTGGTGGTAGTCTATATGTACCATGCGGTCCATGCCACCCATGATCGAACACTGTGGAGATTAATTAACCCACAAACACAGCCCACTGAGTTTCTCGCCGGATCTTCTCAGTGGGTCGCGTTTCCGATCCGGTGGTAGATTCTGCGAAGCACGGCTCTTGTAAGAGTTCGTGTTACCAGCATTGTCAGGTTTGAGCCCCGTGAGCTAACTTACTAGCCCGGCGACGATGACATGATCTCTCTAGAGTACTCTAGACCATCAGCTTAGGTAGTTCAAAAAAAAGTCAGAGTTCACGACGACTTGATACTAGTGTCATGAAAAGCCTAGATTGCGAGTCTCGAAGAACATTTCCCAAAACTTGGAATAAACGCATTGTTGTGGGCCACGGGATTTTTTCTTTAGAATATTCTTTATTAATATAATAATATTGAATATTTGATTTTTTTATGAGGTTTTTATATAGTATCAGCTGTCGACGACGTTTTTTCACCCAGGATCTACGGATATTGTAAATTATACGAAACGTTAGTAGTAATCAAATAATAAACAACAGAAAAAGACGTTAACGTAGTTTTGATTAAGTCTACGAACTCCGAAATCAAAAGAAAAATACTACTAAAAATGTTATTATGTGATGTCCACACGATACTGATAATTTATATAATATATCTATAATTTTGATCACACGCAAACGAAGCTTGGTATATGAGAACGCGACAAGCATTTGCGTGAGCTAAAATAAAACTATATGTCAAAATAGACAGTTCTTAGTATAAAATACAATAATTTAGAAAACGATGTTTCATCACAGTCACGGCCCACATGCAAACCAGTTTGGCTAATAATGCTATTGCAGTTAATAACACGAGATGAAATAGTTAGGACGTGTATTTAATGTGATACTTGTCAATCCAAGCCGTTTACAGCAAAAGTATTATCAAAAACTTCAGTGGCTTCAACCAAGAATATGGAGTATTAACTTATCGATCAACCTACTTACTGACCTAGTATTGAATTATGTCAATGAATGCACGAATGTTTAAAAAAACTAGTTTCCATTGTAAACAGATAAGAGAATCAAATTTCGATGCGAGTTTCTTGACTGGATACATGTCCTTCAATATACTGTGGCATTTTGTTGATATTATAACTTTGTATCCGTTGCTGTAGGCCACAAGTGGGGTCATCAAGCTTCGAAGATAAGCACATTATCGTACGGCCTCGCCTCTCGATGTCTCAATGGTAATTTCAATTATGCATGATAAAAAAATTCCGACAAAACTAATAATTTGATTTCTAATATTGAATCTAATAGGGTTAGTTTTACGTTACAATTTTTAATCCAATTTCTCCGAGAAACTGGAATAGTCTGTTTTAATGTGTATGTGTTAGAATCGAGATTTTAACTCATGAAATTCAATGAAATTACTCATTTTCTTTTGTACTAACACTATTTTTTAAATTAGTCAAGTAGTTGCGTCACATATATCTAGGTAATCTCAAATAATAAGTGCTGTTCAATAAGTTACTAAATTTGAAAAGATGAATTCAAAAACGGTTTCTTATGAAGTAAACAAAAAAAAACTAATAAGTATATTTCTTGTAATCAAATCCTCCTCTTTAACTAAAACAATTAATCGATTTTATTTATTTGAATATACATTAAGGACGCGAACTTAAGTTTCTAACTATAAACATATGGAACTATTTAAAAAGTGACAGTTTTGGGAATATTATTCAAAAAAAGTTCTTTGTTGGGTCTTTATTTGAAGTTTCTCTGAGAATTATATCAGCGTACCGCGCTCGTCAACCGTCCTTATACTAACGAGAGGTTTTATCATTGTGAGATGGGAAACGTAGACATCATCATTCTGTCACGGAAGCAATCCAGCGTTTCAGCTTGAAGTATGAGACAGTCGTTACACCATAGAAATCCATATCTGTCAGATTCGTTTGTCTATCTATGGCAAAATATCTAAGGCATGTCACACGTTATGAGACTGTTTGGTTAATCACATAGCTTATACTCCTACTTTTTTTTTTTTATTGACGTCGATAGTATTCGTGTATTTTTACTCTATTAACACCGACTCTCCTCCCAATAACATTAGGGGTGTGCGTAAAAACCAGAGAGTTGAAATATAATAATCAATGGTAAAAACATATCGAAAACGACAAAGCCGAGATATCTCTTACAAAAGATTACATAACACATGTGTTACATTTATTCATTGTCTTGTTGAAATAGAAACTAACTATAAGAACTTCCGTTCAAATACAGAAGATCACATTTGGCTGACCTCATAACCTCGAAAACTGACGATAAAATTTCAATTAAAATTTTATTATTTAATAAATAATTAGCTTGGTTACTTGCTATTTCGCTATACACAATATTCGAGTGATATAAGTTTATTGTGTATTTTGCTCGATTGTTTTATGGTCTTTATCTTTCTTTATCTGCTTCTTTCTTTATAAAGATAAAGATAAAGATCTACTAACAATTTTTTTTTCCAGAAGCCTTCGGTAAAAATACTAAAGAATTAGCTATTAAGAACACAGATATACTAACGTTATAATTAAGAATACTTTTGCAGTTAAATCTTGCGCATATTTGTTAGCGTTATATTATTTGCGATGTTTCGAATACTCAATAGTTTTCGTGGTCACAGACGACTAATAAAGGTGTTTCTTATACGTCAACATTTGAATATTGTGCTTATTAAAAAAAAAGTAATTTAATAATATCTACGACCCATGAAAATCGGAGACAGTACCACACAAACCGTAAATTATTAAGAGATTTATAATATTAACTTTTCATTGACTCCGTGGTCCAGTAGTTAGCACCCCTGACTGTTGCGCCGAGGGTCGTGGGTTCGATTCCCACATCGGACAAACATACGTGTGAGGATCTGGATTGTTTTCTCTTTGTTTGGGTGTTTATTATCTATATATGTATACATTTAAAAGTATAAAAGTATTTATGTCAGTCTATGGTACTCATAACACAGGTGATCTTAAATTGGGCCGGATGACCGTGCGTAATTTGTTCCCAGTTATTATTTATTATAGTTATTATATTTTTTAATTCAGGCAAAATCGCAACAGCCATTGCTTGTCCATATTCGACGATAAGCTCCAGTGGGCATTAAGATCGTTTGTTTTCGATGGCGAAATGAAACACTACGTTAGTTAGGTAGTGCCGTAACAAGTAAATGCTTAGTAAAAGACACATGAACTGTTATTATTGGTATTCGGTACCTCATGTCTTCGCAAATTCACATTCTCATGTTCCTGAGGTACTAGGGATGCCTATAGAACGCGGGTGTAATTTTTAACTTTACGAACTGATTTTACATTGCTTACAAATTTTTTTACTGCCTTTTTTGATGGCTGGACGAGCTCACAGCCCACCTGGTGTTAAGTGGTTACTGGAGCCCATAGACATCTACAACGTAAATGCGCCACCCACCTTGAGATGTAAGTTCTAAGGTCTCAGTATAGTTACAACGGCTGCCCTACCCTTCAAACCGAAACGCATTACTGCTTCACGGCAGAATTAGGCAGGGCGGTGGTACCTACCCGTGCGGACTCACAAGAGGTCCTACCATCAGTAATTATGTACGCAAATTATAATTTTGCGGATTTGATTTTTATTACACGATGCAATTCCTTCACAGTGGAAGTCAATCGTGAACATTTGTTAAGTACGTATTTCATTAGAAAAATTGGTACCCCAGCCTGCGGGATTCGAACACCGGTGCATCGCTAGATACGAATGCACCGGACGTCTTATCGTTAGGGCCACGACGACTTCAAAATCAATTACAAAAACAATCCGTATCAAACGAATTAATTATAAAACATTTGTAACAAGAACAAGTATTATTATTAACTATAGTTGGCGTAGCCACAACCTACTTTAAGCTGATAAGCACAATTTTAATTAATGGTGTCGACGATAAACCCGCTACGAAGCATTTATCTATCTGAAAGGGAAAACAATTTAGTTATGGAGTGAGATAAGTTAATTTAAACGTAACATGTGAGGACCACAGTTTTCAATGTTTTCTGAAAGGATTTTGTGCATTATAATGAGAAATTCATTGCTATTTATTTCCATCCACTTGAAGACGTAATTTTATATGATTTATTGAATAAACTTTGAGGAATTGTTCGAGATGATACCGGCATCTCGTTTTTACCATCGCACCGCCCGCCACCGGAGTAGAGTTCATCCATACTACCTGGAGCCTCTGCGGTCATTCACAGTGCGTTTCCAGAGATCTTTTTTGCCACGTACCATCCAGCTATGGAATGAGCTCCCCTCCACGGTGTTTCCCGAGCGCTATGACATGTCCTTCTTCAAACGAGGTTTGTGGAGAGTATTAAGCGGTAGGCAGCGGTTTGGCTCTGCCCCTGGTATTGCTGAAGTTCATGGGCGACGGTAACCACTCACCATCAGGTGGGCCGTATGCTAGTCTGCCTACAAGGGCAACAAAAAAAAAACTACAGATCATTCAGATGTAGTCACGTACAGCACATATTATTATCATATATTTAATTACCTTGAATTTGTTAACCTATGAAACGAAACCATTTGTTAACCCAAAAAAGTACTAAATCACTAAAAACAATATTGAAATTCGTTAAAGCATTGTCGATATCAATATCACGCAGACAAATTGATAAAATATGTTTACGTTTTTAATGTGTTTGTTAATTAGAATTAATGTTAATGTTTTTTTATATTTAATTTTCTTGTTTTCCATATGTACTACACCCAGTATGCAGTGTCTGCATTGGTTTAAATTTATATTACGTCCACGGTGAACAATTGATTGAAATAAATAAAGTAAAACATTAATTTGAAACAAAATAATTGATAAACCTACGAACGATCTTATTCCACCTACCAATATCACCCCAAGGCGGATTAAAGAGTCAGTCGCCAAAACAGTATTAGTTTTAAACGAAATATCAAGTTCTCTTACGTAATATCCCACTAGCTGACAGCTATTTTTCTGGTCAAAGAAACAACAAAATATCAGCGACCGTTCTCATTGTTTTCATTCGCAGCCGCGATTTATGTGGCAGTTTAACTGGTCAAGCCTACTTTGGGTCGGATCTAAAAACATAACTTCGCAAATGCGCGCTTTGTTCTCGTCTCAACTCAGCGGACGTTTTTTTTTTTTTTTTCAGAGCCCTTTTGTTCTTAAATTATGTAACTTCAAATTTCGAACGGTCGAACAAAAATGCTTGATGATTTATTGCAGTCTAGTTTGTTTTAACGCACGTCGCACGACATGATGTTGTTTATTATCGATCGCCCCTATGCCACTGGTGGCCATGTGTTTGGTACATGGATTTTTTCAACATAGAAATTCAACGGATTAGAGGTGTCGCAATTCTTAGTTGCAAGTGTTTATAGGTTAGCCTCTCCGAGTCGTAAAACGGCGCGGACGCAGGCCGACCCGCCTGGTCACGTGATCAAACCGGTTGACGGGATAACATTGTTCATTATTCAAATTAGTGCGTGCTGCTATAATTCGTAGTAAACCTTTCGAATTAGGTGCTTTGATTTAAGTACTAGTACTCAAGTAATAGAGTATTCAAGGTTCACAGCGCGGAATTCGATATTTGCATTCCGGGGTCGTTTGCATTATTCGCTTCGTTCCAAGATTTGTAAGTAAATAGCAAAGAGACGGTATTAAGTCACACTAATTACCGTCTGTCAAAGCAGAGATAAAACAAAGGAGTCGACAAGCGATCGAAACAGCAAACAGGTTACGATAAACGTTGCAATGATCGCGTCATACGTCTGTCAATACTTCCTAGTTGTGTGGTGTGAGTAGAAGGGGTTTTATAATAAATAGCATGTGTGTATGTATGGCGACACGATGTCGCTCATGGGCTAAAGCCGGTTTTAGCTTCCTCGTGATCCGCGCTATTGGGTCTATTGGCGACCCGCCCCAACAACGCTTTTCAATCTTAAAAATACTAAAGGTCAATCGAATTCTTAAGATATTCACTTTGATACGGAGTGCCTATAGAAAGATTTATGCCGCCATGTTTGATTTTGACTTCATACGAAATAGAACATCTAATAGGATATATTTTTTGGAATATTGTTTATAAAAGAGATACTAAATTTAATGGGACTATATTTAGATAATGTTTTAAGCAAATTCATCAATTTTCGTAGTTACCAAGATTATTGTTTTATTGAATATTTGCGAATCCTATTCTCATTATGATTATAAGTCTTGTTTTTATAACTATTAAAAGCATATTTTATATTCTTTAAAATTATATAAGGAGACACTAAAAGTTGTTGAGAGTTTTATAGTGCGGTGTAGTGGTAAGTGACATGGTCACTACACAAGGGGGTCGCGGGTTCGAATCCCGCCAAGGGAAGATATTTGTATAATAAATATAAATGTCGTTTCCAGGGTTATGGATGTATATTAAATATATGTATAATAAAAATCTTAGATTTATTTCCGTTATCTGGTACCCGTAACACAAGTTCTTTACGAACTTACCACGGGACCAGTTAACGTGGCATGATTGTTAGTAAATATTTATTATATTTATTTATTTATTATATAAGTTTAAAGCACTTTAAAAAAATTGTAAACAAACAAAAAGTTTGTTAGCACAGCTATTTAATTATAATGTTGAAACACATTAAAGCGAATAGATTATGTATACACGAACACATAAATATTATGCTAATGGTTATAAATTGAAAAGCATTACTAATTACTCTAACAAAATTTGCTAATGAGCTCCAGAAATTGAACCAGTACAATTAAACAAAAGTTAAAACGCAGTCTGTAGGAAAAAAGCGATTACCCGAAACATTGGGTTGATTTCGTTTAAACTCTATAAGTACCTAGTTATAGATAGTGTTTTTTTAATTGTCTTTCTTGGAAAGCGAGAAAAGACTCGCTATTACCGCAATACCAGGCCGCTGCCCACCGCTTAGAACTTCTTCGAACCTTGTTTTAAAAAGGACATGTCACACCGATAACACGGAGAGGAGTTCATTTTAGAGTTCATTCGTCGATGGTGATGATGTCTTTTAACAGTACAACGGCTGCCCCGCTCTTCAAACCGAAACGCATTACTGCTTCACGGCAGAAATAGGCAGGGTGGTGGTACATATCCGTGCGGACTCACAAGACGTTCTACCGCCAGTAAATAAATACAAACAGGAATTATAACAGTTATGATTATGATGCACGTATATGAAGACGTTTTTATTTATTTATTCCTAGTCCTGTCAGCTAAGCGACTCGCGTGCCGCCTACAAGTAATACTTGATCCTTGATCACAAATTTTCACGTCATCGTCAATAACATTTTGACCACAAATGTGTTTCTATGATCTGTGATCTTGACAGAGCTTAAACTCTGCTGGATTGGCATTCTTCACGAACACGCATCAAAGTCGATCACGCAAATTTATTTTTTAAACACAAATTCAACAGGAATCGATAGAGCAACAAGATTGTTAGTAACCCTTACCCTCCCGGTTATCTCCATGATGACCTGGAGCTTGACTCAGTCAGTAAGTATCTACAGTCGGCATCATTGCGCCACTTTGAGAACGCGGCACGACATGAGAACCCTCTTGTCGTGGCTGCTAGGAATTAGATACCCGATCCTGTAGACCGAATAGTAAATAGTCGACGTCGCCCAAAACACGTCATTACGGATCCTCCCGATCCATTAACGGTGCTTTTAGGTACCACAAGCACCAGTCACCGTCCTCGTCGAACCGGTCGCTTGCGACGAAGGGCTTGACGAGCGAATGAACCCACAGCCCACTGAGTTTCTAGCCGGATCTTCTCAGTGGGTCGCGTTTCCGATCCGGTGGTAGATTCTGCGAAGCACTGCTCTTGCTAGGGCCAGTGTTAGCAACACTCCGGTTTGAGCCCCATGAGCTCACCTACATGTTAGGGCGAAGATGAAATAGCCTCTCAAGGCTATCAGCATAGGTAGGGGGAAAAAACCTCCCGGCTGAGACCTTAAGTTTGCTGATCTGTCCAAGCGTCAAGGTCTATTGACCAAAGTAGAACAGCAATGAAAAAGATAAGGAACATGACGAAGAAATGAAAATGAACTCTACACTCAGTAAATTCTCCTAATTAAAGCATATATGACGTATTTACGTTTTTGTAACAAGTTACAAGGCTATCGGTAAGCAAGTGGTTATTTGTATTATTGACGCAATGAAAGTTGAAAGTTTAAAACGCTCGGATAGATAGCGAGAATTCAATGCCGATGCTTATTGTTGTTATGCAATGTGAGCGTTCTTTGAAGAGTTATTTAAAATCCTGAAATTTATTTTAACCTCCCTTCTACAATCTGAAATTCCAATTATCCTGATGCATTGTAAATAATGAGTTCCAGAGAATATTAGTAAATGCTCATTTTAGAATTCAATATTAAAGCAGCTGGCCCGCAAGCATACTGTGGACCTGTAAGTGAGGGTAATTAAAATTAAGCCCTCGTCTTCTTAGGTGGTAAATGTTGGTTCATGATTTGAAGTCCCGATCATAAAAATGACGTTAAAATATTCATTTAATACAATATCTTTTTTGAGACCTTTTTCGCGTATTATCTTTCAAATTTGGAGAGAATAGCAAAGAAAACTACAATTGTTCCTGATTTGGGAGATTTTACTGAAAGTCATTTATTTGACTCGAACACTCCAAGGGTCTGAGAATTCTTTGTCCAGCCCCTAAAGAATAAGATTTATTAAAAATATCTTAATTACAAAATTTATATTGATAAAGAAAGTCTTTAAGATTTTTTCGTGTGTCACGTCATGTTTTAATTGAAGATTTTAATGTTACCTTATTAAATAAAAGTACTTATATAGCAGAAAGTTTACTCAAAAGAAATCAGTATTATGTTAATTAAAGTCATAAGCAAATCGTCCATAAAAAATGTAGATTTCACAAAACATTACGCCTATAAGTAAGCGCATTTTAAGTAATGAAGAAAGACACTGTTAAAATGTAAAGAAAAGGAAATAGAAAAATAAAGCTGATAGTTAGAATAGTGATTATTTATGTTTCATAATAAACGTTTTACACTCTCGATTGCCTATCAACGACTCGTTCTTGCGAAATGCTTAACAAGGAATGACCAAAACTTGTATTTAAAGATTATAATACAGCGTTCTTTGCCTTAAGCGATTGTGAGTGCTAATTGGGTTCGAAATTTCTGTTATGGCGTTCATTAAAACTTTATGAATACTTTACAGTGGACAGATCGACGCACACTACCGCTATGTTTCTTAATCTAATTACGATCGTGTCTTTTTTTAAGTCTGGAGAGGGGTTGGTAACAATCTCTCGAGCGCCTCCAAAAGAGACCTAACAGCGCAATGTTAGCTGGTTAAAAGGGCATCTATTACAGCATTGATATCGCAACTCGTCGAGGAGTTCATTCGAGATACCTAATGTCTAATGTGGCTAAAAATGTAGGACAAATACAGTCACGATAAGGAGGTTATCGCGTCGTAACGCTTGGTTTTTAAATGCTGCCGGATTGGTTGTAGGTCTAAAACGAAATAAAGATCCACATTCCTCAAGTTTTTCCGGTGGTTATCCTAGAAAATAACAATTGTTGAGAGTAGATATATCCTGCAAGCCACCTCTACTAGACTAATTTTCAAACAAGCAACTTATGCGTTACCAATAGAGCTACGCACCACAAGGAACAATTTTATTAAGACCAATAAATACTAAGCTTATTCATTTATGCAACATATTATTTTGATATTTAACGACTGTTCCAGTTCCGGCATCACAATGAATGGAATAAATGATGTGTGGATACATGATGAAATTTTAATACATTGTTGAATAACAACGGAATATTTTGTTCGGCCGCAGTTATTGGTGTTATTAAGCTATTCAAGATGCAAGAAAAAGAAAGCGATGCTTAAAATCGTTACTTTATGATACACGTATGTTTATTGGCTCGTGAATGTTTCTTCGATGTTTCGTCTCAATCGTATTTCCAATTCAACACGTAACATTGAATCAAATTTAAAAGAACCGAGAGCTTACTTAAATACTAATTGTATAGGCTTGGTTTTAGACGAAATTAGGTTATCATGATAAGTTGTGCAAACATAGAAGTACTGATAGAATTTTACTCTTTTTTGTAAAAGAGTAATATTGGCATAGATGGGTGATGAGCTCACGGCTGACCTGTTGTTAAGTGGTTACTGCAGCCCATAAACATCTACAACGTAAATGCGCCACCCACCTTGAGATATATATAAGATAGATAGATATAAGTTCTAAAGTCTCAGAATAGTTACAACAGCTGCCCCACCCTACAAACCGAAACGCATTACTGCCTCACGGCAGAAACAGGCGGGTGGTGGTACCTACCCCTGCGGACTCACAAGAGGTCCTACCACCAGCAACTACGCAAATTATAATTTTGCGGGTTTTGATTTTTATTACACGATGTTATTCCTTCACCGTGGAAGTCAGTCGTGAACAATTGTTAAGTACGTATTTCATTAGAAAAATTGGTACCCGCCTGCGGGATTTGAGCACCATTGCCTCGCTAGATACAAATGCACCGGACGTCTTATCCTTTAGGTCACAACGACTGCAATATCATCATATCTCAACACGAATACCTCCACCCATCTAAAGACGTAAAATGAATATTGGATCCCTTGAGCTTCGACAGTAAGATGTAAATCACTTTCGACATCATGAGCTACTACTACTAGTAAATAATTTACCTTGTTATTGCATCCGTTTTATGTTTCTTAAATCTTATCCAATAAAAAAATATTGACTAAGCCGTCTATGATGAAATAGTTTTTGATTGCAAAAACGAAATTAGACACACCGAACAATGTAAACAGTAAAGCTAAACAGTAAATGTAAAAGTGACATCAGTGGAGTGAATATTAATAATTATATTAAAAATATTAATTGTTTTTTTTTTATTGCCGTATAGGCAGACGAGCATACGGCCCACCTGATGGTGAGTGGTTACCGTCGCTCATGGACGTCAGCAATGCCAGGGGCAGAGCCAAGCCGCTGCCTACCGTTTATATATCTTATAACTCTAGTTTAAATTAAATTAAGATGTAATTAGTCAACAAACAGAAACTATTGTTCTGTAATTATACTGTTACGATACATTAAGCAATTCTAAATCATGATTTGGGTAATCGTCTGAATGTCTGTTTTTTTTGCGTATACCTTTTGTATGCAAGCAACACAACACATTCGTTCACGAATGTATCAGAAAATTCGATTCGCGTTTAGATTCTGTAATCATTACACAACGTGGAGCCGAGATGTCTCGACTTAATTATAACATCCACCACGATTGATCGACTACGGTCAATAGGATTCCGATGACATAGATTCACTCACATTCTTGGATCATACAAATTGATCGGCGGTCAGATTTGTGAATTAATTTTAGTTAAAAAAAGATTAACATTAAAATTTAAATGATAAAGTTTCGAAATAACTTGAACAAAATGAAAACAGAAACATTCGGTGCTCGATTACGTAATTTAATGGAAATTAGTAAATCAAAGTAACTTAAATCAATTGGTTAGCTGTTTTCATTCATTCCACTTTTACATAAATCGATTTGTTTCAATGTAATTTAAGGCGAGCACAATTGCGTTCGTTGGTACCAAATTATGTTGTTGATTTAAGAAATGAAATTGAGTTCTGCTTCTGCAATAAATACTGATTTTCATGTTTAAAACGTGGCTTTTATTAGCTTAGATAGGTAGACGAATGAATGTTATATTTTCTTGATGTCGCTTGAGATTTGAAGTCGAAATATTAAAGGAAATTTAACAACGCAAACCTTTCTGAATTGAATTGCATGGTGGTTGAAATAGGCTGACAGTCATTGCCGTATGCACACATAAGACGCTTTACCAATTTTTAGGTAGGATTTAGGAAGTGTTACACGTACTTTAGTATAATTAATTAGTCAGGCTGATGGTATCATGTAGTGACAGGAGGCAGGAGATGTTTTAAATCAACCGTTGTTTTAAATATTTAACTATGTTACTCAATAAGTATCCGAATTATGCTTTCACCTATTTAAGGTTAAAGCTTATTACCCAAATGCTCGTTAGCTCGATAAGAGAGAAATTACAGCAAAAAACTTTTAAGTTAATATTCAAATACCTATTGTATTGTATGTATATATTGTTGTGTTGTAATGTGTTGTTAATAGTACACCGCAACATACCTGCTGTATCTTTATCTGTCGAGAATTTCGGGTAATTATGAGGTTGTCTGGAAGAGATCCTTGTCTTTTAGCGATAAGACCGCCTATTGTACCAACGTATCTACTTGTGGACTGTTTTCTGATGTTAATTGTGTTTTGTTGTACAATAAAGTATGTTCTCTCTCTCTGTCTCTATGTGGCAATGGATATTTAATCTTTCTTCGACGTAGTATTACAAAAATAAACGCTTTAACGCTTGTATCTTGCAAACATTTTCTCATCATATTATTTTCGACCGTCTGGGACGATGAAAAACTATTAAGTGTTCGAAATGTCAACTATTAAGTATTTAAAATGTCAGAAATAATTTAATAACAATAAAAAAACCGTAAAAGCAGTTTTATTTATGTCTATAACTCGCTAAAATCGAAAATAATATTAGATTTTTATTTTAAAAGAAATTCTATCGACTCTTCGGTAGCTTAATAGATAAGTCGCTCAGTGCTCTCGCAATCAATGTCGATTAGGTTTTAGATCCCTTTGGTAGGTATTGATTTCGTAACACACATAACTAACGAACCACGTACACGGTGAAGGAGCAAGATACTGTTATGATAGGCGAATCCTTAGAATATGTCATTTCGATTAGACAATTACTGGTGGTAGGGCGTGTTGTGAGTTCAAAGTACCACCGTCCGGACTATTTCTACCGCGAAATAGTCCTGCGATTCGATTTGAATTATATAACTCCGGTAACTACTTAGCATAAAGTGTGTAGAAGGGGAATCTGTTCAACTTCAATAAAAAAAGAAATAAAACGGGATTTTGTTCTTGAATGTTCTAATTATAATTTAATCTGGTATCCATTTTATATAACCTTTCATTTTTGAAAGTACGCCCGTTACTAAATATGTTTTTTTGTCTGAAAACGATCAAAACTTGAAACCAACAATGCCTAAGATTGAATAATGTCTTAACTAAATATATTAAAATTAAGCATTTGACTATTTTCATTGGTGGCAGGTACAATACTCGTACGTTCTGTACTTTATTACCCCACGGGCAAGTATAATCACCCTACTCATTTCTGCTGCGAAGCAGTAATGCGTTCCGGTTTGATGGATGGAGCGACTGTTCCAACGACTCTCAACTGTATAGTATGACAGTCAATTGAGACCTCATGCAGTCATGATGTCTATGGGCTCCAGTAACCATTAAGCGCCGGGTTAGCTGTGAGCTCGTTCACATATACAAGCTTCTTCTCATTCTTGCTCTTAACCCATATTATGTGGGGTCGCCGGACTATATTCTTTATGTCCTTTTTACATAGGGATTTGGCATGAATTTATTGGCTGGCCGCTTGCCTGATACCTTAATTAGATTATGTCTTTAGTACTATAAGCAACGTGCCCATAGGGAGGGACTTTTTCTGTTTCTTTTCTTTTGGTGTTTCTTTTATTTTATAACAAAAAGCAGCCCAATACGTTGGTCTGACCAGATCCGCACCGCTCTTGATTCCACGTTACACAACGACCTCCACACCGCCAGAGACAAGAATGGATGGAGAAAGATCGTGCGTGAGACGGTGATACAAAAGTGTGGTCACGACCATCAGCAATGAGGAATACGACGCAAGGAGGAGTATAAGAATAAGAAAAAAATTATCGTATATAGCAGCCATTGATGTAATGTACTTTTTCTTCTTCTTCGTCGCTTTCTTCATTGCTGAAGGTCGTGTCCCTGAAACTTGACCGTTGCCTGTCTCGTGAGCTGTTTCCATCTAGTCCGGTCCTCAGCTGCTCGAATGGCGGTTGCAACTGGCAACCCAGTTAGAGCGGTTACTTGATCACACCAACGGAACATCTACTTAGTTACAAGAAAATAATAGATACATTAACAACGCCTCCTGACTTTAATGTGTAGTTTAAAAGAAAATTAAATTACACACAATGCATATTTTCTCTTCTCAGTAAATTTATATTAATAAACGCGAGCACGATGTTTAAATTAGTTTGCGTAAAAATAATATTGTCTGTGTATAGTTTAGTTACAAACGACAAATAATTTTAACTAAGATATCTCATTAAGACAATAACCCTGACAATAATAATATGTTTAATCTCAATATATTGTTCGGAGCAGGAAACGTAAAAACGATTGCCCGTCCAACCAAATACGGTTACACCTATTGAATTTAACTACTGCAAATTGGCCTTTCATCTTTTTTAATATCATTCGGTATTTATACCGGGAACGTTAAACCCGGCAGTGATCAGGAGGTCGCCGGTCACGTCACGAGGTAATCGGCGTTGTGCCCTTTACGACTACCATACACCATGCAGTCGAGGTGTAGGTAGGGTTGCCAAAAATTATGCCTAATTAACTATACTTTTTGTAAAGTCTATTTTTATTCCATGTTTCTAATGGCATTTACTACGTCTAAATTTCTATTCTTATTTTTCTTCATGCCCTTATCCAACAATTTGTGGGGTCGGCGCTGCAAGTCTTCTTATTGAATTTCCATTCTTCTTCCTTCTCCGAGCGTTTTCCCGATCTAGTGCCAGGATCTGCTTTCCTAATTAAACTCCTCCACTTTGCCCGATCTTCGGCATGTGTTCTACCGAAAAATATTTCATAATGCATGTTAAAATTCAATCAATAGCAAATAAGGCACACATGTGAATATAATGTTTCTCTCAAGTACCGCGCACTCTACGAAGTATTTTAGCAAACCCTGAGTAATCGGTAAACGACGCAAATAATTTGTTGATTGTTGAGAGCCCTATTACGAATACACTCGATCTGTTGTCTCTCACGTAATGAACGATTGAATGTTAACATTGATATTAATCGTTGTGAAACTAGGAAATGCGCACGTACTCTGCACATAATAACATAAAACTGATAAACTGCCTCGTGTTTGCGTAAAACGATAAATGACTGAAAAGCGAAAGGACATTTTAAAATTATTATTATTTTACACAAATTTACGTTAAACACGTGTATCTTGCTAAGCCACTTACAGTACTGCTTTGCCAACTGTTATACTTTATTTATTTTATATTAGCTGACCCGGCAGACTTCGTAGTGCTACCCGAATCCTGATCATGCAGGAGCCAGTCACCGTCGACGCCCTAGACACGTCCTTACGGATCCCTCAGATCCAATAACCTTTGCACTAGACGCCTTCAGCTCTAGGAGCAGGCTTAGGGACCTCGGTAACCGTACTCGTCGAACTCGACAAAGAGTTCGCCGTGCAACCTAACTCATGAATCAGCTCGCTGAGTTTCTCGCCGGATCTTCTCAGCGGGTCGCGATTCCGATCCGGTAGTAGATTCATTCGCGAAGCAGCTACTCTTGAGTTGTTAGGTCTCCTTCGGAGGCGCTCGGGTAGCTGTTAGCAAATCCCACCCCTCCTGGCTGAGCCTTTGCTCGCCCACCTGTCCTGGTGAAACTGGAAAGGCCTCCGGGCCACCAGTAATCCTACAATCATAAAAAAAAAAAAACTTCGTAGTGCCTCAATCGATAAATAAAAGACTTAAACTTTTGTATATAATGAACTTAAAACAAACAAAAGGAATCCGTCCGACTGGGGACAAATCAAAGAGAAAACAAAATTGTTATTTTTATTTAATTCCGAGCATTTTCATATTCATCTACCTTTTAAACCTTCTCTGGACTTCCACAAATAATTCAAGACCAAAATTAGCCAAATCGGTCCAGCCGTTCTCGAGTTTCAGAAACTAACGAACAGCAATTCTTTTATATATAGAGATGTTCGAGTATTCATATATTTCTTATAAACATAGCAGAGTGTTTCTGCTAGTGTTGTAGACACGTGTTTTTGACAAGATAATAAATTCTTACTACTGCGATTAATAATCTAATAACGATGGTGTAGTTGTATGATAGCCTCTTGTGACGTCGCATTCGTCACTTGTTCGTTTACTTGCTCACGTACGCTCTACGTCTATTAAATTATTTACAGATGTCACAGTTATCGCTTTGAGTCTAATCGAGCTCGACTTTTTATTGGTTAGTAAGTAATTATTAGAGTTTAATTATAATAAACACACATAAATAATTCAGTCAACAGACAACTTTATGTTGCAGTTTTGTCATGTCAGTCAAATGGTTTTAAAATAAGTATTTTAATATTAATAAAAATTCACAAAATTTCATGCGAAATTGATTTCTGTAGCAATTATTGCTTTAAAGTGGAATATGAGGAAGAGTTGGTGCACACTAGGAAAATCTTGCTATCTTTATTGTACGCTCAATCTAGTTAGTGACTACGTCATACTTTTTATTTGCATCCACATTGGTATTTTAAGCCCAAAAGACGTCATTTCGAATCCTCCCGTCCCGATCCACTAAAGGTGTTTTAGGTACCCCAAGTACCGGTCACTATTCTCGTCGTACCGGCGCCGGCGAGCAAATTAGCCCTCAGACACAGCCCACTGAGTTTCTCGCCGGATCTTCTCAGTTAGTCGCGTTTCCGATCCGGTGGTAGGTTCTGCGAAGCACTACTCCTGGTAGGGCTAGCAAATCCGCTGGGCCGAGCCCGGTGAGCTCGTCTACTCGCTGGTATAACCTCTCGAGATTATCAGCATAATTAGGTAAAATAACAAAACCAGTAGCCACTTTGGGACACGATGTCAAATAGCATGCCTGTCTGGTACATACAATGCATGGGTGTTTCACTCTTCCAGTCGTCATCATAATTTCATTAAATAATTGCAATTTAAATATCCAGAGATGTCAGGAAATACATCTCGTTGATTAAAAAATTGTTAACATCTATTTTGTTCTGTAAAATCGTTGAGTCTTTAATTTTTTTCTACTTTATCCTTACATCAAACAGCTATAAAACATGTATTTTTATATTAATCATTATAACATTTAACATAATCAATAAAATGAACAGGGGACAAGTAACACCAATGTAATTAATATAGATCCTGGTCGGTAATAGAAGAGATTTGTAATTCTTAGCATTATATACGTGGAAACATTAATATTTTCATGCAATTTCTTGCAAGCCAATCGACTAAACAGGATAGATTAAAATACTATGTTGTTATATGAGTTAGAACTACTATTATGCGACTTCGACTACCTATTTGATTATACATCGCAGTTCGAACATCCACGCGTGTAGAATCGTGTATGTAAATGTACTGCAATTTCATTAGCTTCTAACATGTAAATTGCAGTTTAATTACCCTTAGGGTTTCTTTGCGTTATGGTTGTCGATTTCGTTTTTTTTTTAATTTCAATGCTTTAACCACACTTCTAATATAATCAAATCAAATCAAAAAAAAAATTCAATATAAATGAAAGTATATACTTGTTGAACGTCAAAAGAACTACCGCCAATTCACAAGAACTAGCCTCCGTCCTGAGAAGAATTGGCAAGAAACTCAGCGGGCATGTCTTTTTTTTTATATATTTATTTTTTATATTAGTTTTTTTTTAAATATTCATTTTTACAATGAGTAAACAATTATTACACAATTATTAACGTAACAATTATTACAATATTGAAATGCCCGGAGCGAGCAACTAATATGTGTGTAGGTATAAGGTAATTATTTTAACAAAAGCCGTGTTTTTGTTGAAGGCCGTCATCCCGTATAATCCCGGGGTTAATCAAAATAAATAAAATTTATTGAATTGAGAATTGAATTAAGTGATCAATTACAATAAAAGTATTTGTATTTATTAACTTTAAATATTATTTTTTTGAAGTTCAACTTTAATTGGCTAAAGAACCCTTACCAGAAAAGCACATGCTCAGTTTTATATTTAAAAACAAATAAACGGTCTATCCGTGTCGACATAAACTATTTTTTTTATTGCTTAGATGGATGGACGAGCTCGCAGCCCACCTGGTGTTAAGTGGTTACTGGAGCCCATAAACATCTACAACGTAAAGGCGCCACCCACCTTGAGATATAAGTTCTAAGGTCTCAGTATAGTTACAACGGCTGCTCCACCCTTCAAGACGAAACGCATTACTGCTTCACGGTAGAAATAGGTGGGGTGGTGGTACCTACCCGTGCGGACTCCCAAGAGGTCCTACCACCAGTGAAAAAAGTGTTTCAAATACAATAGCTAGCAAGTCTACACAGTATCCGACAGTTATTCTGAATTTACGTGAATTTGTAACTGATTTACGAAATGAAATTTATATAACCGATAAGTAACTTTGAGTAATACACGTTGCATAAACAACGTGAATCGCAACGTAACCGGGTGACACTGCAATAGAGATTATAGATAGGCCGCGTACAGACCCGCATTGGGTAAAGTTGATAAACTCTCTGTTATGTTACTACTAATAAGGAATCTTTAATATTTACATCCTCAGAGCGTTGAACGTAATAAATATCACTGATTTGTTTAATTATCATTTCTTAATCGATATCAACTTACTTAAAGTTGATATCGATTATTGATGTCGATCGTTGATATCGAAAATTTATTCGAGCCGAGTCATTCAAATCCATAGAATTTAGAGATTAAAATAAATAACAAACAGAGCATATATTTATACGAATATACGAATATGTTTTCAAGGCATTTCAAAATCAACAACTTGCAGCCACAATATTATATATCTAGAAGTCATCAAAAGTGCTATTTTAATTAATTGAAGATCAGCCTTTTGTCTATCAGGGGCGGTTGCTATCTGTGGGCTTGGTAACTGTTTGACATAATTAAGTTATAATTCATACGCAAATCTACTACAAAAATATCAACTATTATTAATCACTCACCCCCAAATAAACCACTAAAAGATATCATAATTCTGTAACACGAATACATAATTACTCCAAATTTCAAATCTCTAGGCTACTAGTTGTACTTTCGGCACGCACTGCGGTACCGTAGGTTTGATGTAACCGGTGTGGTGGAGCATGATGGGGTTTAGTTGGTAGTTAGTTTTGTGGGGCGATTGCCTCCTGCGAGGAGTTGGGGGAGGTGGAGGACCTTGGCCCTCCTCATCTCCCACTTCCAGTCTAGACGCGCCAGAGTCCGAAATAACATGGTCCATTACCCCCCTCGACCGGGTATCCGCAAATGGATTCCCCAGTGTTAAAAAAAGGCTAAGGCTGTACAATGACTGTCAGTCGCATATTTACCGCATTTTAATTAGTATAGATTATGTTTTTCTTTCAACACGCCGTCCTTCGATGTCCTATTAATGGTGAATTTAAATTCGTCTAAATTAACTGCCATATCGGCTTAAACATCCTGTGCCTTTCGTAATTAACTAAATTGTAAAGAAGGTAGATTGTTTTTTTTTCAAGGAGATATTTAACCTCCGTTTGTATTAACTAGTCAGGTCGTAAGTATTGTCACACAGTAAAAACTTTTCTTTTAGAATGCTGGCCACAAAAAAGTTTATTGAATTCGAATTTCGAATTTTTCATGAAAATAAAAATGTATACTTTTAGAATTTTACTCATTTTTAAATATGGAGTGGACGCTTAAAGAAGACCGTGTTGCAGTTATTGCGTTGCATCGTTGCGGTTACGCGCCAATTCCAATTTTTAACATACTGAAAAATTTGAATATAACCAAAAGATTCGTTTATCGTACCATCAAACGATACAATGAAGACTCTAGTGTAGATGACAGGTCAAGAAGTGGTCGCCCTCGGTCTGTTAGGACTCCAGCAGTGATAAAAGCTGTGAAGGCGCGAATTCAAAGAAATCCCAAACGTAAGCAGAAACTGTTGGCCCTTCAGATGGGGTTAAGCAGAACCACGATGAAAAGGGTGTTAAATGAAGACTTAGAGCTTCGGGCATATCGAAGAAAAACAGGACATCGTTTGAATGCTCGTCTAATGGACCTGAGACTGAAGAGATGCCGCGCTTTGTTGAAGCGGTACGCGGGAAAAAAATATCGGGAAATTCTTTTTTCGGATGAAAAAATTTTTACCGTAGAAGAAAGCTACAACAAACAAAATGATAAGGTGTACGCACACAGTAGTGAAGAAGCAAGCAACCGTATTCCACGTGTCCAACGGGTTCATTTTCCATCCTCGCTCATGGTATGGTTGGGAGTTTCTTATTGGGGCTTAACAGAGGTACATTTTTGTGAGAAAGGTGTAAAAACGAATGCAGTTGTGTATCAAAATACAGTCCTGACGAACCTTGTGGAACCTGTTTCTCATACCATGTTCAATAACAGGCACTGGGTATTCCAACAAGATTCGACGCCAGTTCATAGAGCGAAGAGCACACAAGACTGGCTGGCGGCGCGTGAAATCGACTTCATCCGGCACGAAGACTGGCCCTCCTCCAGTCCAGATTTGAATCCGTTAGATTACAAGATATGGCAACACTTGGAGGAAAAGGCGTGCTCAAAGCCTCATCCCAATTTGGAGTCACTCAAGACATCCTTGATTAAGGCAGCCGCCGATATTGACATGGACCTCGTTCGTGCTGCGATAGACGACTGGCCGCGCAGATTGAAGGCCTGTATTCAAAATCACGGAGGTCATTTTGAATAAACTTTAGTGTCATAAGAATCTATGTTTTGTTAAGTTCATTTTGGTATATGAAGGGTTACATAATGAATAAACTTGTTTCAATTATTTTACATTAAACATGTGACAGAATTTATGACCTGACTAGGTATTAGTTTGGTGGACTATTAGGTTTTACGCAAACTCATTTTACGGTATCTTGTGTTTTTGTTTTAGAATTTCCTTGATTTGTAATACTTTAGTTCTCGTGATCACTGTCGAGTTAGTATAGGTATTTTTTATTTTATTTTTTCTACCTATGTTGGTAGCGTTGAGACTCTTGAGAGGCTACATCAGCACCGCCTTAACTTTTAACATCGAATCGAATATATAGGGACACTCCGGATGTCGGTAGAGAATGAGTCTGATGGTACAGGTATAGAGTGAGCTATTATTTAAATAGGTATTGCCTTATCACCTCAGTGGAGGTACGATGCCGTACATTTTTGTGGCCAGATCTGTTTTATGCAATCTGTTAAATGTCCATGAACGATTGCGATTATATGAGTGGCGCTTAAGTTGAGTCCAGTAAGAGAGCAAATAGTATGAAAACCTCAGTGGAGGTTGCGTTTTTTATTCCGAGCGTACTTTCAAAGGTATGATTTGGGGGTTGCCAGTCTTTTGAGCTACGGAGGACCACTGGTAGATGACAGATTTTATGCGACGGAAATTACGTACCTAATGACTGTCTGTCTGTACAGAGGAATATAACTTTTTTATGTTTGGAAAATAATAACGAATTTGATTTTCTAAAAACAAATACTCATTAAACTTATCTCAAATTTAATTTACTGAGTCTTCAGTAACAATCTACTTACAATAAACGTCATCGTTCTGTTTGAAAATCCCTTTGTTTTACAATAACAGTTTTAAGTCCACATTGTTTTGACCTGGCTCTTCTATATAATGTGTCTATGAAAACTTCTATTGTTCTGACAAAGAGTCCCTATAACAATATTCTAAGTGATAATTTTTCAGTTTTATTACGACGTGGGTAAAATTGGTTGGTTGAAAAGAATATAATAATTTTTTACAAATAAATTACCGCTTAAACTGTACATTTTATTTTTTTTTGGTCAGGAGGAAGTCGCCGGACTACCGCCCTCCACTGGAGATGGAGGGCGGGACATGTCAGAGTCGAACTGACTAAAACCTCCTGTCGCTCAACAACTAACGTCCAAACCTCGCATGAGGCAGAACTCATGAAAAGCCAAAGGGGGAATAGTGAAGCGCTTAGTGCACATCTCTCCCATCACCCTCCCTCTCGGGACGCCGGACCAGCGGTCGTCGGCACCACGACCACCAGCCCTCTCGGTCGGCAGGTTATACGAAGCCCGCCTAGATGGCGCCGGTTAGAGTGAGTTATCCTTCGGAATACCCCGCTGGGCCAGAACCGACGTGGGTCGAGGATAGCCGGCCTTCCATCACCCGGGTGGTTTTGCGTAATACGCGTAGAGAGCAGCTTGCACATCGTCTTCTTGGGCCCCCCTCGCCGGCCCCCAGACCGACATGTGAGGGGGACCCGAAACACTTAGAGGGCCAGGGCTTGGGCGAGATCCGCCTCCCTGGCCCCCGCTCGACGACGGCGGAATTGTGCGTCTCTCACGCGCCACCTCCTTCTGCGAGATGGTGCACTCGTAGAAGTCGAGCATCGCCTTCCACGACTCGTCGTCGCCAAGCATCAATGCCACAACACTCGGTAACGACAAGTCGTTTCCTATTTTTGCGACGAGGACATGGCGCCAGCGATGAGGACACGGTGCCAAAACTGTACATACCTGTAGTTCTGTTAATTTTTAATACGTTTTTTTTTGTTTTTTTTATGAGTGAAGAATTACCGGTGGCCCGGAGGCCTTTCCAGTTTCACCAGGACAGGTGGGCGAGCAAAGGCTCAGCCAGGAGGGGTGGGATTTGCTAACAGCTACCCGAGCGCCTCCGAAGGAGACCTAATAGCTCAAGAGCAGCTGCTGCGCGAATGAATCTACTACCGGATCGGAATCGCGACCCGCTGAGAAGATCCGGCGAGAAACTCAGCGGGCTGATTCATGGGTTAGGTTGCACGGCGAACTCTTTGTCGAGTTCGACGAGTACGATTACCGGGGTCCCTAAGCCTGCTCCTAGTGTTAGAGCTGAAGGCGTCTAATGCAAAGGTTATTGGATCTGATGGATCCGTAAGGACGTGTCTAGGGCGTCGACGGTGACTGGCTCCTGCGTGATCAGGATTCGGGGAGTAGTCAGCGGCGGCAACGATAAGGCGATTATCATGACGCATAGCCTTATCGAAGTACCGTTCCGACGCTGACTTCATGTATTTCTGGATAGATTCGAGGCCCAGGTCGTCGTGTAGGTCAACGTTCCTCACGAACCACGGAGCTCCGACGGCTAACCTGCAAAAGCGGGATTGTAGAGATTGGAGGGTGTCTATGTGTGTGCGGGCCGCGTGAGCGAACACCACACTCGCGTAAGTCATGACGGGCCTTATGCAAGTTTTGTAAAGTGTCATCTTGTTCCGAAGGGACATTTTACTCCGCTTACAGATCATGGGGTAGAGTCTACCGAGAATAAACGCGGCACGGTCACGGACTGATTTTATATGTGCCCAGGTACTTGACCTTCCTGGCCCAGGGTATGGGTTGTCTAAAGAGAGTAATCGGGGGTGTGAGATTCCTCCTCCTAATCCGGGAGGAAATCCGTGTGGAGCTTCCCCTCTGAAATAGCACCGCAGTACTTTTCGCTGGGTTGATGTCTATGCGCCATTTTCGGAACCACTGTCCTAGGGCTAGGGCTAGGGCTGCGCTCTGAAGCTTCTTCGCGATTAGGGACTTGTTTCTACTGGAGTAGTAAACAGTCGTGTCGTCGGCGAATAAAGCTAAATGGGTCGGCTTAATACGTTTTTATTAGCTTCATACGTATGTTAGTATCTATTTTAGTATGTAACGGTATCTCTACATGATTTTGAGCTCCTTTATTAACTTTGACTATGTAAGGAAATATATTGATAATGAACAAATTTTTTAAGTTTCATTTTGCACAAAAAGTAAGATACCTTAATTTTAATTTTATCGCAATTACAATAAATAGAAATGACGCAGTTTTTTTAATAGAAATATCATGTTGTTTTTTTGCAATTTGTCAAACGAAATGCTGATGTTTGCGCACGAAGTGTTGTATTACGAAGCGCCATAAGTTTATTAGTAAGCAGTACGTGACCGTTATTTGATACTAACCCATTATGAAATAAGGCAAAGATCGCTACTAAGCGTACCTAAAAGGTTCCTTGAAAATTCATTCGGTTTTTTATTTTAGTTTCATGGTTTTTTTTTGGTTTTTTTTATTGCTTAGATGGATGGATGAGCTCACAGCCCACCTGGTGTTAAGTGGTTACTGGAGCCCATAGACATCCACAACGTAAATGCGCAACCCACCTTGAGATATAAGTTCTAGGGTCTAAAGTATAGTTACAACGGCTGCCCCACCCTTCAAACCGAAACGCATTACTGCTTCACGGCAGAAATAGGCAGGGTGGTGGTACCTCACCCGCGCGGACTCACCAGAGGTCCTACCACCAGTTGTCCGTGCTTAAGCGGCTTAAAGCTGTGGAAACCCTGGATCATTGTGGATTGAATCCTTCATTTACAATACACTTACACTCACAAGTCTCACCATCTTATTAACTGTCAAAAGTATAACGTATCCTATATAGGCAAACCGTCGATGTAATAACAAATATCTTAAAAATATCCGGCTTAGATAATTTTAGTTCTTTTATTGAATACACCTTCACTATGATACGCTTTATTAAACATGTTTAATTCCGCGGTTTATTTTTAGTTTTACAAAAGTTTGGAATACTCACGTCCTAGCAATAAGTAACTCGATATTCCAAAGACAGTTTTTGTGATCGCGGATAACTAAACCTAATGAAATGAGACACAAAATGGTAATTTTTCCCGCATATTCTTTTTTTTTCTACTTCACTAATGAGATATTTTTTTAACCAATTCCAAACATTCTAGTTGAACATTTTAAATTATAGACTTGGATTATTTCGCATAAGAAATGCATGACATTCGAAAAAAACTCAGTGCGAGTTTGTTAATTTTTCTTAATCAAACGCTGATCCCTAATTGAGTTTGTATTTCAGATCTCATTACACAATTTTTCCCAGGAGTAAATAATGATACCAGTAGCTAAGCAGTAAAATAAAAGCTATAAGTAAGATTGTTCGATTTTGCTGTCAAAGAAAAACAGGAGTGTTAAGTTGAAATTTGTACTTATGGAGACCGTATTATTATAAAGTAAACAATATTATCCGCGAATTTATTTTCAACGATCTTGAAATTACTACGTATTCGTTTTTTCTTCAGTGCGAACGTTTAAACCGGCAAGATGATCTGAGCTATGTTTTGATAAAACACATTGTAAGTGTTGGTAAGCAATCTCTTATTCAAATCATAAGACGTTCTCTTAGCACCACTGTGTTTGACATATTATCATCTTGCTTAATTGCTACTATGAGCTAACGAATAATATAAGGTCTAGTGTTGCAAGCAACGTTTGAGGTTTTAAGCCACATAAAACAATTATTATGAAAATCAATGTCCTCCTGAATAAGTAATTTAAAAGACAAATATTTGGATTAAAACTGTAAGTCTAAATTTCAATTTTACGTCGTCGTCATTTCGGTACGTTTGTTATTAATCTTAACCGATAAATGTTCAGCACTTCCGGCGATACACATTATCCTTCTATTTATGAATTAATTAATTCAAATTTGTATCCGTCCTATGTGTTTTCGTTCATTAAAATTTTCAACGTTCATTGCAGTTTCAATAAAATATTAGGCTATGGATTTTATAAAAAAAACCCTTGTTAACTTTTTTAAGACAATGAACAGGAATGCGAAAACATGAAATCAACATTTTAATGGTGAACATGAAACAATCTCGTTTGGATTCCCGTAAGATCGGTACTTCATAAACCTAAAACCTGACTAAAACCGTTGAACGGGTTTGCAACCAACGAATATCATTATAAAAAGTTGTTCGAGAGACGCAGTCGAGCGCAGCTACAGACAGCGCTCTAGAGATGGGCGAAAGCGATTTAAAGTATTTCTGCCTAATAGTTTCGTGTATTTGTGCTATTGATTTACAAACTTTAGCAGCTATTTATGTCGGTTGATTACTTTAAGCGTAAATTTTACTTTCAAAACGAACATCGTATTCATTGTTTTTAAAGAAGCCAGCCATAAATGTTGTTCTTCAAGTAAGTCATGAACTCATAAACTAACGCGAAGATAGGTACACGACAACCGCTCGACATCCCTCATTGCTCATATTTAATGGCCTCACATGAGATGCATTGTAAAAAAACATTATGAACGTATAAGTATCCTATCCTAGTTTTTGAAAAGGATTAATATTATGAATTTCTACCTATAATAACATAAGATTTATATTATAATTTATCGTGCGGAACTATTTTTAAATACACCTGTGTAAGTAAGTACATAAGACCCGTAATATTTGTTAGTAACTAAAGTTGTTAAGGGCACGCTCGACGCGCCGTGTCGTTTTGTTTGTGCATCTCGATTGGTAGAGAACCAGTTCAGTTCAGCTCAAAAATCACAAGTTTTTGTTTAGTGCCAAGGTGGACTTGGGTTTTATGCGTGATAATAACTTTACCAAAATATTTTTAACACCCAAAGCAGTTTTGATTGGGTTTTCCAGTTTAATATATATACGAGTATTTCGTGACACTGTAGATAAGACGGAAACAATAGGCCAGTGTATCTCAAACATTATGTGTAGCAAGATAGTGGAAAGATTTGTAAATGTGAAATGAAAAAAATAACGAGATAAACGTACTCTTGATCGAGCCCTTCTGACTAAGCCCTCAGGTTCGCTCATCAGTCCTGGCTAAGCAGTAGTCTCTAGATAAACTGCTATCCTGCCATTATAAAAAATGTTGATCGAAGATATATTATGTAGATCCCTACAATTATTATAGTAAATTCTACTTGCGAATATTCCTATCATTACTAGGCTTAATATTATTATTTTAAACAAAAGTAAGTTCCAGTATATGAATTTGCCGAAGGGATAGGATCATATGGCCAATTTTATTAATTTTCCTTACAATTATTCCTTTTATCAATAATTTATTATTTTCTCCTATAATTTAAATATTCATATTATCATATCTTAACAATGAGCAGACTTAAGCTTTAATCACAATCGACTCTTTTTCATTACTGGCAATTGAAATTTTAGTTTGTAATTGAAGTTTAAAACATGTTATTAGTTTATGATAGTATTTTTGAACTATATATATTACGATTTGTGTAATCAAAATATGTTAGTGTTTAGAGATGGAATTTAACAGGGTCCGAAAATGGCCGAACGCACCCGAGCGGCAAACGAATCTCGTTCCAAAACGTGATCGCGCTGTTTGATTTGAAAACAAAATTCACCCGCCCGCTGCCGCGCCAACCGCAGCACGACGATGAAGCGGGCGAAGGCGAGGTGCCACACTACAACAAGATCAGTGCGCGAGCAAGCGTGATACGGAATGTACGTGTGGTGCGTTTTGCGCGGACGTTGACGCTGCGATTTATTATTGAAATTTTACGATTTATACAACTAGAATAAAAACTTTTTGGAGTATAAAGTCGATAACTACAAAAAAGTTTGTATTGTAGAAGTTAACTTTGACGCAGTTCGCGCAGAATTTGACCAAAATTTGTGTTTCCGTATAGACGCGAAAAAAAGGTTGTAAAAAACTTTTCGAAACAAAGGACTGTTTTGTACATTTTCGCTGCGATAGCGAAATTGTGTTCAAAATTACTGTTTTGGCTTAAATCTGGAGGGGCAACAAAATCGCCTCTTGGCCAACTAGTTCGGAAACAAACTGATCACCGAACGATAAACAAAAAAGCAACGACCTCAGTAATTGAACTATAAAATCGCAAGGATTTTGGAAACATCTTCAAAAGTCTTCGTGAACTTTTCATCAGCTAACCTAAAATTCACAGTGAGTTCGTCGACCTTATATATTCGTGCTACAGTGGATCAGTTTCCAAAGAAACATCAAGAAATAAGAATAAAATCTGGATTAAGTGTCGAGTTCGTTTTGCATACATGATGTCTACAGCCATAATGCATCAGTCTGCCCTGCATGACTTTGGTGATCTGTTCTTGAAGGTAAGTTTGAATCATTTATTTCCTAAATACCGCCTAGCTTACACATTCTGGAGGACGATAAATATTCTCATTGTGAATGTGATGTTGTTCTATTATTTTATAACTGGGCAGCACTGATTTTCAATCAGCAATCGCGAGTAGGTAGTCTTGTAATGTTTGTGGTGGGGTTGATTCCTACAATGTTTATTCGACTTATTGCTCATTAATATTCGCGGTGTTTCGTATATTTCTCCGCTCACATAGTTAAATATTGTGTCTTAAAATTTCAATCGACCATCTTAGATAATATTATGATGTAGGTACCTACATCCACAATTCTCTACACCCGTACCCATTAGATAGCAATAATCTCAGTTTATCTTTGAAGGTGCAACTCTAATGAAACAGCAATTTTCATTTCTGTTTTAAGATAAATTGTAATGAAATTAACAGTATTCTAAAGCACTCAATAGCCATGATTAAGAGTAGGGCGATTATTACCAAGTATTTTAATATAGAAATTATTAAAATGCGTCTGCCGTATTATCTGATTCAGAAGAAAGTTAGGTAATATGAAGATACGCGGTGTGCACACACAAACACACACACACACACACAAATATGCCTAAATTGTTTGAAATACATTTTTTGGTTTAAAGGCATTCATTCAAAATTACTAAGAATAATTTATAAGTAGGTAATTTTTAATGTTTTCCTTCTGAACACAGAAATTCAGTAGCACGATTATTAATTTAAAAAGTATGTAATTCTTGCATTTATAATGCTATCTAGCCAATGGTGCCTTATTTTTTGAACTGGTCATCACAATCAGAAGAATCGTTAAATACAAATATTTCGTACCTTTAGCGTAAAAAGCTTAAAAGAGGGTACTGTTTTCAGTTTTAAAATGGAACATCTAATGCAAAAATATCGCACTACCTTCAAGAAAATATATAATAATTAATAAAATAAAGTTGAATTGTGTTGTATTGATTGAACCGGACATATTTCCATCAGATTTATTCCTCTTGAATCATTAAAAAAATTACGCTAATGCAACGTTATTTTTATGATTCCATTCGAAAAATAAGAAACACCAAAGTAAAACCAGTTGCCCTGACATGTTTGAACTTGCGTCATGCCACATAAGTTGCAAGACGAGACTCAGTCTTAGAATGTAAAAATTTGTATTAGTCAAATGATGACTTTTGGAAATTACTATTCAATTAGGCATAGGTCATTCTAAATGAACAAATCAACAAAACTGCAGCAATTTATGTGAATAACAAAGTTATAAAAAAATGAGCACAGAACAACACATTTACTTACTTAATATATGACAGATACAATACTTAATATAAGAAGGTATATACTTCGGAAAATAATTATTTATTTTTACTGGCGGTAGGACCTCTTGTGAGTCCGCACGGGTAGGTACCACCATCCTGCCTATTTCTACCGTGAAGCAGTAATGCGTTTCGGTTTGCTGGGTGGGGCAGCCGTCGTAACTATACTGAGACCTTAGAACTTATATCTCAAGGTGGGTGGCGCATTTACGTCGTAGATGTCTATGGGCTCCAGTAACCACTTAACACCAGGTGGGCTGTGAGCTTGTCCACCCATCAAAGCAAAAAAAAAAAAAACGAACATCAAAATAATCAAAATAACGATCTTAGATGTTTTAATTTGAAACCCTAAATAAATGAAATGCCTTTAATGTTTTTAATTGCAAACGCGAATAAGAAATAAGAACGCGTACGTACCAAGTTCACATAATCTTTATATTGTAAATGTGAACAGTCCGATAAATAATTTTGTAATATTGATAAATAAATTTATTTTTTGATTTTGAAGTTTTAAAACTAGTAAAATCAGTCTCTAAGAATTATTAAATATCAAAGAATAAAATCGAAATACATCCACCACAACCTAGGATTGAAATAATAATAAATGAATACAAACCGCTTGAAGTAGATAAATAATATTTGGGTATATTTTAAAATGTCTGGTCCTTTTCAAATCTCTGCAGGGGTGTAAAAGAGAGGCGAAGTATTTAAAAGAAAAAAATAAACGTCTGTAACTCAAAGACTTAAAGTTGAAAGTTGTCTAATAAAAATTTGGTATCGTTTTAAAGAGATAAACTAAAACCGGTTTTATTGGTTCTCACATATAGTTATAAATGGTTCGCCCTACTCAAAGACTACCTGCTTATTTTTTTGTGATCTTTTACTTTGCGTAAAATTCACTTGTTCGGGGTTGTTATTTTTTATGGGGTTGTCTTTATGTAAAACTATACATAGATATTTATGTAAAACTGGTAATAAGGGCATTGTTAGTATATAAAGTATAATTCCCTGATCAGTATTTTGTCATAATTTTTACAAAAATGTTGTGCTAGTGTAATTTCGCGCTACAAACTAGTGTGTTGAATAAAACTAGAAAAAATTAAGTTTTACGAACCTGATAATAAAATAAATAGACCGCAAAACTTTCAGCATAGGAATATAATAAATTATTTTAGTTATGAATTCATGTAACATCTAGTTAGTTACCTAAATTTGAAATTTGATATTGGATATCGTTTAGTTAAATTTTAAATTTGATATTGGAAACGCATCGTTTTGTTGTTATTGCCCCGTATAACGATGCAAATCGCAGTGGGAATTTCGAAAGGTGCATATTGAAAAATATTGCTCCGTTGACAAAAACCACTTTACACCGACTCGATGAATACATACACCTACAACCGTCTGTCTACCTGTAGGGAATTTACAAATACAACCGCTTGCCATTATTTTTTCCACCCCTGTTAGACCCGAATAAAGGGATTCTTTGTTCACTGTAGTCTTTGTGTTCTGGAAGTTTCGGTTGTAAGTTTAAAATAGGGACACGTCTTGTCTTATTGAAAAACGTGCAACGTGTCCGCAAGTAAATATATTAAACCTTTTTTTTAGGAGGCAAAGTTTTCTGGGTTTTTCCAGGGCCTTATTCTAGAAATACAGTGATTGAATAAATTCAGTTAGACTTAAAAATGATTGTAAAGTTTACTCTAGAACTGGAAAGTGTCATGCGATTCGATTAGCACACCACGTGTTCTGATAAAAGACTGATTGTTATACCAGCCTGTTATAAAGCTAAGACGTTCTGATATCATAATATCAACATTATAGTCTTTAAAATTATATATACGTTCTCTGTACTGAAATAAATTTTAAAATTAGAGAATCAAGTTGGAATATTTTACAATAATATAGAACGTAAAGCACTTTAGTTTTCTTTAATTGGTGGAGTTCTTTATTTATCTATACTAATATTATAAAGAGGAAAGATTTGTTTGTTTGTTTGTTTCGCATAGGCTCCGAAACTACTGGACCGATTTGAAAAATTATTTTTCCATTAGAAGCCGACATTGTCCCTGATGAACATAGGCTATTTTTTTAAATTTTTTATTTATTTTATTTTTTTGATTTCATGTGTGTTTTAATGTTTCCGAAGCGAAGCGAGGGCGGGTCGCTAGTTGTATTAATAAGATTCAATTCTAATAGAATTATCTGTGCATAGATTCATGCAAATTTGCAGTACAAGCTTTCCACTGTTTTCGTAATCTAAACTGGAAAGGTTTCTCAAAGAGCCTGTTTTGGCGTCGTCCTCAGCTGTCGTGGTGGTTTCCTAACCAGACGTTGCGGAAACCTTTAAGTGCAGCGCAAACAATGCCCGTCAGAGTATAGTTGCTGGCTGGTACGGTTGTTTGTGCGAACTTATTATTAATATTATTATATTTATCGATCTCTTTTTTTCTTTACCTAATCGCTGGTAGCCTAAGGGGCTATTTCCAAACACGCTCGGACTGGTAGATGAGCTCAGGGGCTCAACCTTAAATGCTAACACTAGCCTTAGCAAGAGAAGTGCTTTGCTGAATTCACCGCCGGATCTGAATCGCGACTCACTAAAAAGTGAAACTCAGTGGAGTCGATCTTACTGATGAATTGCATTGCAATACATAATGTGATTTATGTCGCTATCAATTTCCTTTCCAGCGGTACTATTATAATCCTTATCGTATTAATTAAATTGATTCCACTTCATTTACCTAATAAATTATTAACTTATAAAGTAAATCGGAGAAAAACAAAAAGTAACTTTCGGATTTTGAAACTTTTTTGAATTTCAAACTATACTAATAAACAATACGAAAGCGTTAATGGCAGTCGCAAGCGACCACTGGACTCTTAAACGCCATGTTCTATTTTTAACCCGTCTCCTTTCTCCGACGACTATAGTCCGGACGTGAGTCAACCCTTTGTTCCTTTAATGCGAAACGGCCTCGGAACGACGATCACATTCGGATTTACTACACACTCTGATGTGGTCAGTTCGCGCCAAGGTGTCGGTGTCGAAACATGCGTAAATATTGTTTAAATTTTTAATATGTAGCTCGCCTTGAACATTCGGTTGCTCAATGCGAAGATGCCACAGTACTGCGAAGCTCGTATTATAAACACTAGAAATCGATTTGACACAATAACGGAGGTTTCACACAAAGGCGTTGTGGCAGCGACAGCCTCGCCATGCCACCCACTGCTTAATGTAAATATTTCAATAAATTTGTACAATTTAATAAATGGTCTCTCTATACACTTAATTTACGTGTTTTGACTTTGAGATTTATTAACGCCCAGATCAAACAGGACCTATAAAGCTAAAATTTTGCAATTCATACAAATTCTTTGTTTCTTCTAATTAAACACAAAATGTGTGTATGGTATGATTATGACATTTAACAACGCTAATTCATATTGACACGATTGATCTTTGTTGAATTCGCAGTTCATCGCTAATGATGTCGATAGCATAAATTGATGGGTTTACTGCCAGTCGAAATGGCATTGTAGAATACGCCCACGATGGTTGCACACAGTCCAGTGATGATACATTCGAGACACGTTCTGGAAATAATAATAAAATCGATTTTAGTGTAGGTTACAACACTACAAAATATAATTCGATTATTAAAAAAATACGGTTTCGTAACGAAAGATTAGGCAAGATCATAATTAAATTTAATCATTTCCATTGTCTGATGATATTTGTAGATATGATCGAAGTAAGTACAGGGCGTAATGTCCGACAATATTATCTGGGTGATTACGATGTTGACCGATTTCGCGGTACCTACGTCCTTTACTTAATGTACAAAATTTAGAGTGTAAAACACATATTTAATGAGCATCAATAATTGACCAAACCTTCTTATAATCATCATTGAAGTATAATAGTTATTTGGCAATTTTGTAATACACTCAATAAACAAATCGTTTTCAATTTCCATAATATTACTCTCACTAAGTACTCCTTCTGTAAAGTAATGAGTATAATTTGAAATCGAAACTAAAATTAAATTGGGACCTTAACGTTCCATGGATGTAACCTCTTGGTGTTACTCTTTTAATTTCGTTTAATGAAAAATAAGTATTATATCGAAGTTGATTGACCTTACCTTGATAGGATTTACAGAGGCCTCTTAAAAACAAAGATGGCGTTGAAAGACTAATTAATCAAATAAATTGAAATGTCACAAATGAAACATATTTGTTTACAAATAAATAAACTGGATAACGCACAAGACGTAGGAGTGAGTAAGCAAATAAACGGTAATACATACATAGTTACTGTACTTGTATAGATAATGCATTATCTAAGGTCTTATGTTGGAGTGCAGTGCATAAACAAAAGGGTACTGTACACTATCTTATCACGTCGGCTGATAACAGACATTATTAATGTTTTTCTAAAAAAAAACACAATGTGGTTATTTAACGTGTTATCCGTACAATAATAATAAATGAATTTGCTGCATCACTTAGACAATTTCTGTAATTTTGATAATTCTCACTGAAAATTAGTTTGATAGTTAGATGAAGAAGATCTCAATTACATCAGAATATTGGATATTCCTTGCAAACATACTATACATCATTATTATCATGACAGATCCTAGGCTTAGAAGACACACACACCGTGACAAATATCTGTTCCTATTGCTCTAATTTCGATTATCGTTTTTGTTTTCATCTGACCTGGATGCTATTTCTTATTTCAAATTATATAACAACCGACATTAAGTTTGTATACAACACATGTTTAACAAAAAACTAAAGGTTTGGTTGCACTTTTGGCACACATTCGCCGAGCTTGTTGCGTCACGAGCAAACTCACTGCTTGTGGAATCGAGCACACGGCGTAACACTTTTACCATTACCACAACGCCGACAACTTCGCCGCTCGCTTACCTACTTGTGCTCGATGCGATCCACCGCTTTACATAATTCTTCATAAAGAACCACACAACATTACGTTGCGCAATATCAAAACAACATTCGGCGTTCCGGTTAAGACGACGATTAGCGCCACGCCTACCTACTACGAAGTCGGACTTGTTTTTTTTTTAATTTTATTCAATTGTCAAGTGACGAAACGGGACTATATTAAAGAAACTATGTATTGTCTACGAATACTCGTAATCCAGAAGAGTAGTTGTAAACTATTTTCGAGACTGACAGAAATTGAACACGTGCTTATGAGGAACATTTGTTATGATTGTGCATAGGATATCCGAAAAGGCGAGTCTAATCTAAAAACCTGATCTTTGTTTGCAACCAGGCTTAATCGGAACTAAACTAAACTTAAAAATTATGTTTATTCAACCATTAAGTTTATTAACATATCGAGGAGTGAAAGGCCATTTGGTTTTAGCGACATTTACCTTTGTAATTAAAGGTCTGTTTTATTTGGTATTATCATAAACAATTCCATGTTTTGAATTGAACTGCAATTAAGATTACATAAATTCAAATAGCTAAAGAAGTTTTTTTGTTATTATATTCTTTCTTAACTTTTAAACCTTACATATGATTCTCCTGTAAAGTTGCAAAAATGTACAGCATACTAATACTTTACGCGTTTCAATGCTCATCGATCTGTCTGTACAACATTTACTTTTAACTATTTCACAATTGCATTTCTTGCACCAATTGCCTTTCGCAAATATTTACGCTTTTAGAACGATTTTAAATATGAGCCAACGTTGTCGAAAAACGATTGTATATTTGAAAATACGTTGAATCGAAATGCATTTTATTTTATCATAATAATACCGAAATGAACTAATTCTGTATTCAGCGCTCGAAGATTCGCCTTGATAAAGGCTGAGAGAAACTCGGCAACGACCTAATCGACAAGCATAGATTGCGTACGAACTACGAGGTTGCAGTTTGCATAAGCTGTTGCACAAACGCGGAGTTAGGTATATATTACATAGTGATTATAATCCGCGCATGCCCCAATGTCTTAAGCGTTCGCATACAGGAAATGCGCTATTGAATTTTTTCAATGGAGTCGTATTGTCGCTTTTGTCTCTCTCTCTACTTAATGTCACATTTAATCGAAGTTAACGCTCACGTGTAATCAAGTGAGTTATTATTTTTAAATTGAAGTATACGATACGATATTTGTCCGGCCAGAATAACAAATTATGGCGAGATTAAATAATCATTTCTAATAGCGTATTTGGGTACCGAGTTCCCTGCCCACATAATGTTAAACCGATTGTGAATAAGTTCCATATGATAGGAGGTTCATATTACAATTGCATAAGAATGACATTTGTGCGATTATTTTAACCGAACCTTTTACTGCTAAAAAAGCAAATTCGATACTAGTGTTGACCTTAATGCAAAGAGTTATGTACTCGATATTTTAACAGTTGATTTGTTTTCGATAATTTTATATATGTACATATATTGGTAGACACGGGCAGGGGTGTTATTATTTGAAACTTAACAAGTGAACTCTGTCACCCATTTTATGATATCAAAAGCATGATATCAAATTTTCAATTGTGTTGTAATAACAAGGGTTGCCCTATTCTTTATAATGCAAGGCGTGCTTCGTGCTTCACGGTAGAAACATCACAGGCCTGACCTACCACGAGTACGCGACTTAAGCGATTTTGAGTTTTTGAAAAGTACATATTTACAAGATTTTATTACTACCACTGCATTCTCGTGGCACTTGAAGCGAATACATCGGACGTCTTACCCATTAGGTACGGATGCTTAAAGCCCTTTAAAACTCTAATGATATTGTGCAGAAATATAATAGCCGAAGGATGCAATAACGTTTCAGGCATAATAATAAAGCAAATTTTAGTTAAATTTTAATAAAGCTATGTTTTCGTTTAAAAAATTAATTATAAACATGTTTTCGTAATGATCATTTTTCCTTAAATAATAACAAACGCGAGTAATAATTATAATTTGAAAATTTACTGCGCAATTTTTGCTATCAGACGACCTCACGGATGTCTCGTGTGTCATACGACCCGATAGACGTGTATACGCTATGTATTGTATTGTTGTGTGTTGTAAGCAACTAATGTATGTGTCCGGGTTCTACTGTCCTCGCTATTTGTTTAGTCATGCAGTCAATTTAAATATTTAGTAATAAATAAATCGTAATATTTGTGTGTGGATTGGGAGAGGCCTTTGTCCAGCAGTGGACGACTCTTTGGGCAGATGATGATGATTAAATATTTAAACTAGAGTAAGTCATCAAAGATTGCTCGTGAGGCGCATAACGTCTGGCCACAGCAATGATACTGAATGTCGACCACGACCGCTCTGACAAGAGTGATACGACAAAGGAAAAAAGTCATGGTTTGCTAGAAAGTATTATAAATTGAATGAATCATAAAGAAGCCAAAACAATTAAGCAAAGGAAAACGATTCTGACAAAGGAAAAAAGTCATGGTTTGCTAGAAAGTATTATAAATTGAATGAATCATAAAGAAGCCAAAACAATTAAGCAAAGGAAAACGATTCTACAAAAATTTTATGGACAACTGAATAAAATAGATATTGTTGCACGTAAATAATAGACAAGAGATACTTACTTGTGAGCTTTGTCACGTCTCATTAATTTACTGTGTAATATTTCGTAATAGCAGACAACCAACCACCCACGGATCAAACTGGTTTAACGTACCACAACAATAAAAACTTCGAGCGTAATAATAATTAATGGACAAGGTATATTTTGACAATAATTTGGGTACAAACATTTTTACTCTCTTGAATACTTTGATTATTAAATTGATGATATGAGTGTGATTTTAAAGTGGTATCGAGTAATTAATTATCCGGTAAAAAATTAATATTTTGCAGATTTGTTCAAATTTAAATCTTCCATTGAGAGTATGTTAAGTGTCTCAATCGATAGTTTTTTTTATGAAACCGACGATCGCCATATCCATTTAGCGTGGTGATTTTACAGTCTATGTTGTGCCGTTGCTCACGTAGCTAAGTTGAGCGATAGTGAACGTATACTTATAGATTGTGTGTCAATATTGAAAGGAAAGTAGCGCGTTGTCCGTTGTCGGTAGGTCAGTGTCGATCTAACGTTTACATAACCCATGTCACATGGTGGCATCCATCGTGGCCTTTTTCGAAACCATTGATTCCGATGGCACTACCTGTCTTGCGAAATTTTAATATCACGTAAACGCTTAATGTCATTGTGATGCCCATGTTTTGACTACAGGCCCTTTGTCGATCCTCTATGAAGATATATTCATTAATAAACTAATTAGTTTACACTACATTTATGCAAATTTATGGAATACTCCTAAGTTAAATAGTTTGCGTCACACGACGTTACAGCATACATCGATAATTAGGTATAGACACGCTAAAGCCGTGCATCGTCATTTATATATTCCGTTGTATAGTTATAATAATTTAGTGCGTAATTAAATTTTGTTCTATTTACGACCGTAAACAAAACTTTGTCACACAACCTGGTATTCTTTCCTTTGTTATAATAAACCAAACCACATAAATATTTATAAGGTGTATAATGATGTTTTTCAAAGTTCATATTGTTAAAATGTATCAAGAAATCTGCCGCGATATTGCATAATACTAAAGTCTAAATCTAAAATACTAGGAGTAGCACATGCCGGGTCAATAGTTTAGAGGCCAGTTTTCTCCGGTTAGGGAATAGGACTGGAAATATGACGTCAACGAATGTGACTTATGTGACTAGCTTTGTGTGTTGATAATGTGTTGGTTTTATCACATATAATTCTCTTCATTATTAGATTGAATAAGAATAAGGTTAAAGTGATTAGCGGAGAACGTAGACATAGACATCATAGATACGTTACGTGTAGGTCGGCGTTCAAATTGAGACATCAGAGCCAATCTGAACTGTATTATGTTATGGTTGTCCCACAGCCCACTGAGTTTCTCGCCGGATCTTCTCAGTGAGTCGCGTTTCCGATCCGGTGGTAGATTCTGAGATGCACAGCTCTTGCTAGGGTTCGTGTTAGCAACATCATCAGGTTTGAACCCCGTGAGCTCACCTACTAGCCCGGTGACGCTGATATGGTCTCTTTAAACGATCAGCTTAGGTAGGAAAAAGAGCTGTCCCACTGACAAAAGGAACAACAAATATACAGACATCTGTTCTAAAAAAAACTTTAGCAAAATTAAAACTGATCTACGCTGGTGTCAAGAAATGTGGAACAAGGAGTTTGCCATAAAAATAAATCCGAAATTAAGTAATTTTCCAACGTTTCAAATAAACCATAGTATTTATTTATTAAAATACAATTATAACACAATTAGTCTCAACTAATCAAAGGATGTTGAATAAGCTGCTCGTTTTAGAATTATGTTTTTCAAAGAAGCATTTCCCGATTCATTGACCGAAGTAAAAAACATCATAAAACTATGACGGCAGGTAATTACGTAACGCTGTTTGGTGCACGTTGAAGGAGTGAGATAGACAACGATGGTAGCGGCATAGACGTAGGCACTATATTATTCAATAATTGTAACCTATTCAACCGTGACTATCAATCATACACTTGCACGCAATTGATTGTTTTTATTCTAAAGTATACGTATTTAATAATTTTGCTTTGAAGTTTTGTGTTACCTATAATTATTTTAGCTGTATGACTAAATATTGAGTTGGAAACCAGAATCGATTTTGTGTTAATGTATGTAATAGATTTTTTAAATTTTCGGTTTTCTGAACACCATTCTTTTTTTAGTTAGATTTAATTGCTGTGAGTAAATTCGGAATGTAAAAAAATTCTAATTATAATAATATTTACCGATGCTTACGTACTCTTTTAAAATAGTCTTGTGGAGTAGTGGTTGGTTCGACTTGGAACCTTCTAAACTTATGAAATACTTAATTGATACTGCTGTCAGGAATGTATGCTCTTGAATTGATATTTCGGAGCAGTTTCTTGTCTGGCTTGCTTACACATAGGTTTATAGACAATAACCCAAATGTGTGGTCTATATTGTTCGTGGGGTTATACTAGCTTTACCGGACGCGTAAGCGAGCTCACGGGGTTCAGCCTGACAGACTTTACTAACATCTGCCTTAGCAAGAGTAGTGCTTCGCTGAATCTACCACCGGATCGAAATCGCGACCCACTGAGAGAATATCCGTTGGTTCAATTATCGTTACATATCACTACCGGTTGGTTTGGAGATAACGACTCTTCCTTTTTTATTCAAATATAGTTGAAATTCATCTCCATTTTCGTAGAAAATGTTTGCGCTTGTGGTCGCCTTATCAGTGTGTTTAATGATACACAACAGGATGATAAAATGCAAATGTAACATTATAAAATAACATTACAATCGTGTATTTGTTAAGAATAGTAGGTATAATATTTCATCTTAAATTCAATCGCAGGTCTGACACGCATTGTTGTTATAACAAGTCGTGTATACAGGTGGAATTTCAACTGAAATCTATTTCATTATCGAAAGGTACGCGTTGCGCCGGTGGGCATAAGCGGAACGTACCTGCGTGCCTAAGGGTCCGTGAAGTGTATATTCCTCACTGAACATCACCATTAACGAGTCTGGTGGAAATATTTTAATGTCGCCAATACAATTAATCGTGGTTTATCAAAGCAATAATATGATCCAGTTATTAAAAAAGATGTTCCGTATTCATTTCTGGTTACATTATTTTTTTTAAATACAGAACGAAAAATACTTTTTTTTTTATTATTATCATAGATTAAATATAATCGCCTAATTACAGTAACAGGTTATGTTATTATTAAACTCATGACTTATATGTTATGGACCCTCTGCACCATTGGAGTCATCACCGTAACAAGTGGGGTGGTCTATGCCATGACGTGAAAAGCCATGCTCCGATGGTCTCGCCCACGGAAAACGGACGCGATAACGAACTTAACATGTTTTACGTAATTACGACTTTCCATTACTGCACTAAGTACAAGTCTAAATTTTATTTTAAAAAAAAAACCAGGTATTTTTCTGTTAAAGACGTTTTCGGTTCATACTCTTGTCCCAACGCTATTTATGCAAATTAATATCTCAAAACAAAATAGAGATTTTCTAATAAGGAACTTAAGAAAAATATACAATGATTTTATTTTTAAAAATGTTTACCCATCTCAGGATTTTCATTAACACGGATATATTTCTTGGAGTAAATAGATGAACAAAAATTGAATTATTAATAATAACCTTGACTTTTTATTTTCATATGATTGGCTACAGTGAATAATCCCCATAAGCTGACATACCTAACTGTGATGACAAAACTAGATTTTGACCGCAACTAATTTTCAGTCTGTTAGTAAATATAATGCAATATATTTGAACTGTTTAACCGTATTGGATGACGTCATTTAAAGAACACACAACATAGCAGAAAATAATCGTGTGATGTGATTTTAAGTTATCAGCCAACTGTAGGTATATGTATTTACAAGACTGGTCAGCTTAAAAGACTACTGTGACGCAAATTCGATAAGCTATTCAAAAGTAGTACACAGATAGCAGACTCAAAGGTCATGATCTCCGACCAATCGATGATAGCGTTTCCTCAAATGATCTCGTTTTACGACAGTTTGTTCAACTTGAAGTGCCCTACGTCATCTTGTTTTATTTACGATATCTTGGAGTCAAATGTAAAAAAATAACCGTTTAAATGGTCGTATCCGCTTCTCGAGGACCGCCTTTCTTTGAATTGCCGCAAATGTTTGGCAAATGCTTTAGTTTCAAAACGTTCTCTTTGATAAATAACGAATTGTTTACATTTTAAAATAAGAGAGGTCATACAATCGGAGTTGTTAAACTGAAAGCTACGGATGAATTAATGAAGTACTTCAGTGAATTGCGTGTTTACGAAAGAAAATGGTCTAACGAAAAATAAATACTGTACAATTAAAAATAATACTAATATTATAAAGAGGAAAGATTTGTTTGTCTATTTGTATTGAATAGGCTCCGAAACTATTTACCGATTTGAAAAATTCTTTCACTGTTTGGAAGCTACACTATTCCCGAGTGGCATAGGCTATAATAATCTTTTTTGAAAAAAAATTAGGGATCCTTACTAAAACTCCAATAATGTAACCCAAGGTGTAAAAAAATTACCTAAAATATTCTTTACATCGCGTGCCCTGCGAAAACGATTGATGATAGAATAAAATAATAAATATACTACGACCTTGTAGAACACATTATTATTTAAAAAAAAGTGTCGCGACAGCATATGTCTAACTATTATAGTTATGCCGCAATAAGTGTTATTTTATTTTAAAAAATAAAACAACGTCAAATATCGTTGAAATTTTTGTTAAAGACCCGAGCGGAGCCGGAGCGGGCTGCTAGTTAAAGATATGCATTATGACAGGCAGCATTATAATTGTGAATACGGTATGTGTGAACCCGAGTCGAGGTCGAGGAAGCGGGGGCAACGCGAGTGCATCGATGCACTGCGTTGACCCGCATATTCCTTCAACGAAAGTGAAACTAGACGCAATCGGCCGGTTGTTCACTATTCTGATTTTATTTGTAATACCACGCCGCCCGGCTCCCACTAAATCCCTATCATAATATAATCTCCGCTCACCGTACAACAATTTAAAACCTTCTGTTTTCAAACGGAGCCGCCTCTCGTTAGGCTGTAGTGTTTTAATTTTATTTTTAGTAAAGTAACAGTGTAGTCGATATCGAATAATTTAACGTTTTTTTGTTTTTTTTATTTGTTGTCAATGCGCGACGCACGATAGGTACATAGTTAAATGGGTTCGTCAAATCAGCAGTCTAAATAAGACTATATTTCAGTTACGAAGATGACACGGCTATTATGCGAAAAAATAAAGAGCGGATGTAGCACATCTGTTGCGATGAAGACGTATTAACAAGTAATTAGATAGATGAACAGCGATGAGCCGCTTGCAAATTTTTTCGCACAATGTGTTCTCCACATTATAATGCCCATTTCCGTTGGGACAATCGATGTTATACACGCCTTAGTAATAAGAAACATTATTTAATAGGGTACCTACATGCGCTTAAAGTTTCATTTCAAACACAAATTAATCTGGTATTTCTTTCATACCATACAATGATCTGATAATTTTCAAGGTCCAAATTATTGTGTTCGTTATTTAAGTATTAATATTTAAAAAAAGGATTAATAATTTAAAGTTATAAACGGGCTGAGCGGTGTAGACGAGCACATTCGCCTGCTCCTCCTGTGAAGGTCAGCCACTCGCTCACACCTACTCCACGAACAGACCAAAGACGACGACTTCGTTTTTAACGAGCAAATATATATTTATATATAATTTTTTTTCTATATAAGTCTACGAACAGCAGTCTCAATTTTGCATAAGTGCATGTCTCCTATAAGTTGTTACTCTTGATTTTGGAACTGTTCAGAAGTTAATCAATTTATTATTAATTAAATTCAATAACAAACGCACTTTACTCATTAAACGTCTAGTTGAAACCATAAAACATCTAGGTATAAATTTATATTATTTTATCCGCCAAATAACTTCCACGAATGCTCCTCCAATCGGATGCATCCTGGCTCTTATTATTACTAAGCTGACAGTTTTATAAGTGCGTCTCTTCCATTTGTTGCAGGTAAGTTTTAGCCACTTTCTTGTGACAAGTAATTAGTAACGTTAACTTCGATTCAACGGCGGATGATATTTGTTTAGCGTGAATTTATTTAAAGTTAAAAAGATGTGGAGCTCTTTTTTATATGTTCAGGTACTATGTAAATGTGTCAATTTTCTTAGCATATTAACGCAGAACCACCAATACAGTTGCTCTTAAAAAATTTTTTTTGACGTGAATTCCTGAATGCCTTTTCGACTTATATGAAGTGTCGGTAAAGAGCACTTTGGTATTGATTGGTTACAACATTGTTACCAGTTATAAGGTTACAACGTTTATTACCAATCAATCTCACACAATTAAACCGTTAGATAATCACAGTTAAATCATTTTCATTTTCAATTATTTAATGAGATAGTTAAATGTTTAAGTTGTAAATTCGCAGCTGAGTAGGCGTATCTACCGCGTGGCCAATTTTACTAATCCACTATTTCAGCAAGGAATTGTGAAAACATTGCCTAACAACAGCGGTTGCCTCGGCACGTAGAGTCGCTCTAAGCCGCTACTTACACTTGCCGAAACTTGCTTGCAACGCGCCACCGTTGCGTAGTAAGACCTTAGATTTCACCCATTAGAACACGGAGTAGCGTTTGTACGTCAAAACCAATTTGGGTGACCACTAAGCACAACAAATATTTACGTAAATCGTGACTTAAATGATTACAAATAGTTTCACACTTAATACGCGACGATTGCGAAACTAAACTAAATTATGATAGTCATCTGTGAAGACTGTAATCGTTGAGCGTTTTCTAATTGGTTTCTTTGGAATTATAGATTGTTCTTTAAATTATTCATTCGGTTTGGTTTAGGTTTAGTCAAAATCTTGCAAACAATTTGTAATAGGTAATGTAACCAAGTGCCCAATTACTTTAAGTATCAAAATTTCAATTAATAGTTCAATATTTTTTGAATAGCTTTGAAAATTAAAACATTGTGGCGCATTTTCGATACAATATCTAATTTGTGTTAAAAGGTACATTCTTAACATAAATCGTATCAAAATTACAAAAGAGCAGAGCGTGGGTCATAATAACGCAAAGAGAACGGCTCGTCACAGTTGGAGACCAAGGTTTTTTGTGTAAAACCGACTTGTAAGATACCACTAATGTAATCCGAATTGTCCTCGTACGATCTGCGTATAGAAACGCTGTAATTTCGGATGATTATGTCAGTTGTTCCATTGAATGCGTCAGCGTAACTGAGCCCGTGGAACGAGCCATTGTTTCGTAGTGTGTATATAACCAACGTGGGCTTTACGGTGCTGCAGCGGAGAAAGTGGCACAGCCGTCGGCAAGGCCGTCTTGTCTGTTTCCGACCTTCGGTGTTACATTTCCGGGCTCATATAAAATGTCCCCTCTAATTATAAAAGTCGTCCTCTTTGCCGATATTTACTAGATGTGACCAATTATTTTCACAATTTCAACAAACGTTGTAATAGGAATACACAATTGAATTTGGAATTAGGAAGAATTATATGGAGCTCTGTCAGTATACCTCCTCTGTCAACCTATATATGTATGTAGATTATCAATAGGTCGCGTGACGGTGGTTACATGTGATTGCAAAAACAACGCCAACCAACAGTGGCGTGCATCACGCTCGTGTATACTGAGCTGTAGATCCGTAGTGAGCATCGTAATGTCTTACTGACATTGATTCACGAATGGCATAATTTAGCAGAAGTGGCCTATATTTTTATATACTTTTATCAATTCTTTAATGTTCAAATGCCTAGACGAATTTCCTATGGATTTGAAAATAAATGTGGAACAGAAGCTTCAAACCAATCTATTACAAAAAGTCGAGTCACACATGAGATAACCATAATATCTTTGCATGACTAAGCAATTCCTGAGAATTTTGGAGGAAAATGGCTGTAGTTTGAACGGCAAATTTCACACTCTGCTTGGCTGCCACCAATCGTCAATAAGTATAAAACACATCGTGCAACGTCCAATCAACATTATTGACCGGGTCTTAATGGTGAGTGGAGAATCAACACGCGAGCCACGGACTGGCCAAACGAGTTACGTTATAAATAATTAATTAATATTTGGCCGGCGAACTCTTTGTTGCCTCAAGGTCGCGGCACCCTATTTTCGAGATTAGAGATGCCTCAGTGGTCGGCCGAATCCAAAAAAAATGTATTTATTGTTTTCTATTGAAATTTAAAATAATATTAAAGGAATATTATCTTGTGTTTAAGTGAAATAATTGAAAATAACAGGATTTTTTTATTAGTTTGTTTGGTTATTTATTTGCAAATTAATTCATATGAGCATCACTAAAAAAACTGCCAAACTGATACAGATAAAAATGGGATTGTGCTTAGAATAAATAACTAAAGTCGCTACCACGCTGCGAGCTCAAAAAAAACTCTAATTTCATTTAAATTCGTATTATTCTGAACCTCGGTTATCGCTTTACGTATCGGGTGTGAGCTCATTTGCCCATTTTAAAACTCCTAAATTTAATTCGAGTAGAATCGTGGGATTCATCTAGTAAAATCAATACAAAAGTAAACATTTGTTTGTGTTGGTTACGCATTAATTCGATTGAGTTTTTAATAAGTTTATCACCTAATACCATCAACGTATAATGAGTGGCATCCGAATTTTTCCAACAACTAACAACCAAAACAAAGCTTTTCAGGCATTAAATGGTTAATAATTAAATGACTTAACGAACAATAAATAACTTAACAAAAGTCATTAATAGAATCTATCAAAACATCAATATATATATCCTTTCATATTAAACACATCAGGAAATAAATTTAAAAAGGTGCATTTAAAAAAGAAGTCGTAATGACTTTAATAAATAAAAAACAAAATTCAAATAAATTTATCCATTAACAGTATACCGATTACTGAGTCAATAAGAACATGTGAAGGTTAGGTCACCGTTAGGTGAAGGCGTCAGCTCATCATTCATTTAAATTTAACACTGAAGATTTAATCATTTAAAAGAACCTTTATTAATTTATGGTCGTTTGAGCAATAGTAGTCTACACGGTCAACAATATTAATGCCAGCATCATTAAATTTATAATACCGCATATCCTACCGTAATAATTCGTTATGAATATGTTAAAACTAAGTATTTCAAAGCGTTTTGTCGAAGGCAAACTTGCTCGTTGTGCTCTTATAAATCAGACAAAAGATTATCTATAATTGTTAACTTTGCATCTAACTTATTATACTCATTCATATTCATCACTATGATCATAATAAAAACAAATTAAATTACTATTCTGATTTCTTTGTTTTTGATAACGTTCATAAACAAAATTATAATTATTTATTTAACTTATAATAAATACTCTTTGTAACAACTAATTACAAATTGCAGGCATCCTAAATTGACCTAAAGTACTAGCGTTGAAATATTTCGTGGGCTCCTGGCGACTTACTAATGTGTTTATATATAAAAAAAAAGCATCCGGTTGGAAAGGTAGGGTAGTCGATACCCTAATGAAATTGAGACTTCGACCCACATTTCAAATGGCGGACTGGTTTCCTGATTAAACCCTTAACATCAGATAGACTGGGGGCTCGTGTGTCCATTTATTTTAACAAACACTTATACCGCCTACTTACACTTAGCACTTTGGTTGCTTGTCTTTACGTGTGGGTGTGGACTGTGGAGGCTTCGATCATTATTTGTAAATTAGTCCCATCTACAATGATCAATAGTAGAATTTTATGTTATCTGACAGTATGTAGATAACACAAAATTACCCGTCTGCCTACAAAGGCTGTACTTATGATATATTTTGTTCATAATTGTTTATTTAACTCGAAATAGGTATGCATTCAAATAATAATTTTCTATGGGCATTGCAAAAAAAAATTAAAAATATCTTTCTATCTGAACAGTGACCTGATACGACGACTGAATTAATGTCCCCAATTCAATTGAAGTGTTTCATTAGCACAAGTGGATGCGATTGCTTCGTTGTTCGAGCTCTAAGCTTGGAACGAAACCGAGGCGCCTTTGTTTGGAACTTCGAATACGAACCACGTGACCGTGGCCAAATTACTCCACATTATTCGTTAATAAAAGAGTCGCATAAGTTGGAAAATATTTTCACGAGTAAAAAATGGTCGTTATTCTAAATATACAATTCATAGCTAGCTCAATTTATAGTTAGTAACTTATAAAAAACTGTCGAAATCAATACAATTGTTCAATGAATTGGAACCGTTTTAAGCGCACACATCAAAACATCGAATTATGCAAAACAAATTTACAAAAGCATGAATTAAATTTCATTGAAATTAAACAATAGCTATTCGGCGAGTAACCCTTCGCCTGTTGCCGGGTTCAATTTATAGATCATTTAATAGTTTCCTTACAAACCACTGACACTGCGGGCGTCAGATCGCGACACCGCGTCTGAAATCGGTGGCGTAATACTATTGTGTTTGTAATTTCCACATGCAGTATAACTTGCATGTTAATTGCGCGGAGTAAACACAACCGCTGGGTGCAAAAATAAATATAGATATTGGAGAACGGGTTCTATCCGAAACCAGCATATCCATATATACAATAAAATGAAGAAATATTGGGTAAACAAAATTAACTAACGTATCTTCATTTTTAAGCACATGCTGGAAGTTGGCCTAGCCATCAAAAATAATTAAAAAACAAAAAGTGACCTCCACGGCAACCCTTGATTTGTTCTCTTCCAAACATTATATTACATTAGGACTACCACTAGTTGTCTACACCCGGACGCCTGTATCCTAATACCAAAATTATACACAATATCACAAAGGGGTTCAATTTATTGGAGACAAAGGATGACGGAAATGCTAGCAGTAAGTTATACAAGTAGAGTACAGTACGTAAAAGGCCTCACGTTGCAACCTGATTAGGAATACTCTAAATGAGCGTTGTTGGCGTTGAATAAGTATTCAAGATTCCCGTCCGGGCGTAGCTGGGATAGGCTCTAAGGCTACCAGCGAATAGGTAGGGAAAATATATATTATAAGAGTCCGATATCTGCATCACGTCACTTTCGGCTTAGGATCGTTTACCACGAAACAAATATACCATATATGGGAAATTAAATATTGAACATTCCTAAAAATGAGAAAGTATGTATTTATTTCCTGATTTGGAATCTGTTCTTATTTAAGAAAATATTAAAATTGATCTTGAAATCTGTGGCCTAAAAGTTAAGACTACCAATGTCGAGTACATTTGTGGGACTATACCGTTGCTTTATTGCGGGGGTAGGTACGAATTTATATTGAAATAAATATACCAGAGGATTTGAGTCCCGGCATAGTTGCAATACTGGTTTCAGTATACTGGGCGCCTTATCCCCAAGGCGAATGATACTCCACGTGATCTTTCTTACGGCCGTTTTCAATAACCTATCTATCCCTAGTTTCGGTTACTAAAGATAGACAAATCTATATTTTTGTCCTTACTTACGTTCCAATAACCTATCGACGGGCAGCAGTTCCTATCGGATTTATCTATCCATCGTCGGGAGGACGGATAGCCTGCTAAAGATAGAACGCTCATACAAATCGTGCTTACTTCCGTTTCAATATGAGTTTTAAGTAACTCTCCGGTAGGCGGCGCTATCTCTAGTATGGGCATTCGCTTATCTGTCAAAATCGGCCGGTTGCATGTTTATCTTTCGAAAGTAAATCGCTATAATTTAATGATTGTTTCTCTTCATATTGGCATATTGTAGCAGTGATGATAGTGATATGGAATTATTTCAAATGATAATGGATTGTGATGCAGATAGTGATAGTGAGGCCGATATCATATGGTTAGGAAAATAAAGATCGTCTGAATTACATGGCGAAGATCAATAATTACGAATTTGACTATAGATTTCTGAGCAAAGGTGTTGTGAATGAATTGATTAATTTAATGAGACCATATTTGAGTGTAACGTCAAAAAGGTAAGATAAATTTTAACCATAAAAGTACTCGTTATTACAACTTATATTTGTTTATAGCAATAGCAAAATTATACCTAATTTTTGTTGTGTTACAAAATCACACTCAACAGGAATTCTTTAATACTGCTGGATTCCCATGGTGCCCTAAATGACATTCATATACTAATACAATAACCTGGTAGGCTATTTACCTTCATTCTTATTACACACTGATACCTCTACATTTTATATTTGTGTTACAGATTCAAATATAGGAGAGGAATTTAGAAATAGAAAAAGAGTATTTTGAATGTGTAATTTGTGTGCAATGCATCATTGATGTTTCAAAATGTTGTTGCTTGATGGCCTGGGTCTACTCATGATACAACTATAATTAACCATTCCGATTGAAAAGGTATTTCTTATTTATATTATTATTATTATATATTATTATTATATTTTTATTTATTTATATTATATATTTCGGTGTTTATATGAATTTAATATGACACTATTATAATAAATTATCTACATATCAAGAAAACATTGATAACAAGGTGGACTTGGAAATTGCTATTTGCTTGCCGAATCTTTTAACGTGATTAATTAACCCACATACTCAATCGGAACGATTTAAACTGAATCACATATTAAAACAAGAAATACTATAGAGAGGTAATCTTTTTTTTTAGTTAAGAGCTTGTTATACTGTATTGTAAAATAATTTAAGCGAATAATGTATAATTTTCAGATGCATTGGTGTTTGTAAAAGAAGACTCCCTGTACATCACTGAAAAGTAGATTAAAACTAGAAAATATGCAAGCTGTTATTATAGCTGCCATGCTGCATAATATCGTCAGAAGTATGAATTTAGAAGAATTAGAATCAGGAATTTCAGTCGCAGATACATTACAGGAAAATAATATAATTGTTCGTAACAAATTTTCAAAACTTACATCTGAAATACAACTATGTACTTATAAATAATTGCTTCCAAAGATAATTTATAAAATAAACTCCAAAGATAATTTGACTATTTTTTATTTTCCAAAATGATAATTACATGGTAGTTAGTACATGCAAGATATTTAATTTAGAATTTGTACATATACTTAAAAAACTATCTAACATAAAATTATTATTGCCTACTTAATTTATGAAATTTAATATTCCTTTTAAGTAATTTTTAATTTTTTAAATTATCTAAATCTAACTTAACTTTTGCTACAACAATCTCCTTTTCTTTATTTTCCAAGTCAAGTCTCTTTTTTGCTATTAGATATTCTGCTAATGCATTGTCCCTATGCTAGCCTTGCATTTCTTTTCTTCCATCTTGTTTCCGCTTGGCTGTAAAAGTGTTAAAAATATTATATGTGACCTACAACAATGTGCATGCTTTATCCAAAATTTCATTTGCAATCCTTACCACCTCCAGCCTGTAACAAAGAGCATAATTATTTCAAATACTACGGAAACCTGAAGAAAAAAATCATGTTTATCAATGTGTTATTAGAGACAAACAATCAACTAATTATACTAACCTTACTAAGGTTGTTTCTTATGTTGCCGTAGCGTTCTTTAAGTTTTCCCATTTTAGTCGAAGCTGCGATGGAGTTCGTGGGAAACGACGAATCGACGAATTAAAATCATTTACAAGGGTTTGCCAAGCCTGCTCCTTCAATTTATTGTTTGTGGCATTTGTTGCCTTATAATTGAAATGTTTTTTCGCCGCCACAAGTTCTGCTAGAATCATCGTCTCATCTTTTGTCATGGGTGCTGCCTTTCTTGACTGAAAAAGATATATTTTCTAAACTTGAACTCAAAGTTTTCAAAGTAAAATTATTATTATCAATTTAGTTCATAGATACTTACAGAATTCATTTTATTTCACTGTAGCTCTTTAATTATAAACACACTTAGAATTATAAACGAAAGTTTTAAAGCGTTTTGGAGGTAAGTCATCATCTAATATAGTAGGTAAACAAGAGAAAAACAAACAAAAGAAACTGATCACTGCTTATTGGCAAACGGACTGTCAAAACGTTTCGTTTCATAATTTCGACTAGGATAAAAATGGCAATACGTCCAATTTAAAAAAATGTACATATGCTTTTATTACTTTTTGTTATAAACAAATGTGTTTATGATAGTCTACAATATGCTGGTTAAATTATAGTTATAATTTAGAATAAAATAAAATAAGTCTTGATCCTGATGTTGTTTCGTATTTGTAGTAGAACGAAACGTATCAAGAGGCTCGGATAAATCGGAGGGAAGAAGCTATCTACTGTTGGTTAAAGAGAGATAGCACTTATCCGTGATTGTGAAACGCAAACTAAGGATAGATACGCTCTTGCTGATATTCGGAGATAGCTATCTATCCGAAAACTCAGATACGTTATTGAAAACGGCCGTTAGTGGTTCTACTCATTCACGCCTAACAAGACAAAGAAAGACAAGTTAAGGAAATTAAATGTTCACAATTCATTACGAGAACAGATTTTTTCAATTTGCAAAGACTTACCTCCCATGGTTTCGTCCGATGATTTGAATAATTCAATAATATGTTCAATAATAGTTTTGTTATTTTATCTAAATTGTCTCAAAAACTGTCGATAATTGATAAATTATAGAAGCTTGATGAAGATACCAGTTTAAATGCAGTACTCTCTGTAAATTATATTAACAAAATGTTAATGACTACAATAGCTAATTAAGGCGGTGCTAGTGTGCACGTTGCTCAGTTGCCGGCGGAAGACAGTGCCGCAATATCAATTGTCTGGTTACTGTTTGGCATTGTTTTTAATACTTTGAACAAATGGCCATTATTACTATGAAAGTCTAAACGTGCGACCGAAACTATCCATATCTCAAAGACAATCGTCAAATGTACTCGGCACAATGTTTTGTTCAAAATAATTTTTCTTATAAGCTTTTTATTTTTTTACATTTTTTTTCTATAATTTTTCCCTCGAATGTTGTAAAATTAGAAAGGGGATTGCAGAGCAAATCTCACCAACATTGCAAATACTGCTGTTTGTGTTATCTTTTTGCATTTCTGAAAATTTTTACGAGCAAAGCTACCGTAAATACAAGTTGATCTATCTAGTTTTCCGTGTAGCCCGCCAGCACGGCGTGGTGGTCTACGATTTACTTTCTTATAGGAAGTGCTATCACTTTCAACGAATACCGGTTAAGCTACCAACTTTGTGCCTCGGGAACATGTTACAGACGCGATCTACCGAGGCATAAAGTTTTACATTTTACTGTTAATCGATTTGCGGTACTGGAAAATATTCAATTTTCATTTATCGAGACTTTTGATGTAAATATTCTGCTCATGTCGTTTGTATCTTGTTAAAGAATTACGTTATTATGCCACCCATTTAATATTTTGTCAGAGTTTATATTGCATGAATTCCGAAACGACTTAATACCAAATTTTATTCACTTATGTACTTTTTTTTAATAAACCTGTTTTTCCCTTTTACAGGTTAGTCCCGAACTGTTGTGTTTGCTACAAAATGAAGTCGAAACAAACGTAAGTTTGACTAATTCTGATTTAAATACTAAATATTATGTTCATAGATAAATAAACATGCAAACTTCTTATCTATTCTTATTCATAATTCCTCAGTACGCTCGTCACTAATGCACACTATAGTATTTAAATGAAGTATTTTATGGTAATACATTATAAGACTGCGCTTAGTTCTAAAGATTTTCATTACATCGTTAAACAACGAATTGAAGTACTGAAGACGTTCTTCGCAGAGAACGTTTTCCCATAATTACCTGTTGCGAGTCACGTTATATAGTAATTCACGGGGAAAGTGTAACCCGGTAGTGACGCAACAATAAAATTTACGCGGACAAAGGAATTGTTGCACTTTGACGCTCGCTCTGAGGACAACCGTACTAATGACACTAACAATAATTATTTGTACTCGTGCGTGACGTTGTTCGTCTTCATAACTTTTTTTTTTATTGCTTAGATGAGTGGACGAGCTCACAGCCCACCTGGTGTTAAGTGATTACTGGAGCCCATAGACATCTACGATGTAAATGCGCCACCCAACTTCAGATATAAGTTCTAAAGGTCTCAGTATAGTTACAACGGCTACCCCACCCTACAAACCGAAACGCATTACTGCTTCACGGCAGAAATAGGCGGAAATAACAGAAAATAGCAGAAAGAACTCCTCGCTAAATTCAAGAACGTCGGAATATTCCGTAAGAACATTATTTTGAATTGTTACCACTGAAATACGTAGTGTACGTGACCATAAAATACAAATTCAAAATCGACATGTATTTAAAAGGGAGGTTCGTGTGTAATGTGGCATGGCATTACGCTCATGACCGCGCTCGTCAACAACATTGTTTACCTGGTCGTTTTCTGCAAATCTGACTCGGAACCGAGTTCTGCTTCGTCTATAAATAAGGAGGTGCTAAAAGCGGGCAGAGCGGGAGACGTGCTTTTTTCGCTTTGAGCAGCCGGGGGTAAACAGAGCCGGGCCCAACGAAGCCCTTTGTTGACATTCGGTTTACGGTCGCTCCATCTTGACTGAACGGCTCGCACACAGCTAATATAACATCGAGAGTGGCTATGCCCACTTGTTAAAAACGAAAGGTTGAATGTGTATGTTTGCGGTAGGCAGCGGCTTGGCTCTGTCCCTGGCATTGCTGAAGTCCATGGGCGACGGTAACCACTCACCATCAGGTGGGCCGTATGCTCGTCTGTCTACAAGGGGAATAAAAAAAAAAAACACCGTACGACCTTTCATCACATGGCAACACCTGCACGTCGATATATTTTGCACGAAAATACTACATACATCAACCTTGTATGCTTTAGCGATGCCAATGAACTTCTCATAATAAATATTGTTCATGTTGAAAACGGAATTTATTTATCTGGAAAACGAGAATGAATAGATAATTTTGTAAAATTCTCGAAACTAACCATGTAAATGTTCATACGTGATTTCCGTTGTATAATAGTTGACTACACCTACTTCATTGGACACGAGTCCATTGTTTTGTTAGAATTAGCGAAAGGTTTTACTCGTTGGATTTTAATACATACCGTTTGAAATGTGATGGCATTTATACCATAGTCGGGGAGGTCTCGCATTGCAATCACGCCGCGTCGGTTATCTGCATGCGAGCTGTACACCACGCGTCCGGTCTTACTCATCTAACAAACAGACTACATGTGAACTCTTTTGAATGTTTATTACATTAATATTACGATTTTACTAATGCCGCATATGTATTATATTTTGCTAGATGACTCATAGTTTTTATTATAAATTCATAACGTCGTGACATGTCTTGATGTGTAGAAAAAAAACATGGCGTGTGTCCACCGTATTCAAAATTAAAATAATCATTATAAATGTGATAATGTAGAGTCTGTTATTTGAATCGCGTTGTCGACGTTGGAAATTGTTATCGCTCTGCGGGAGAACATTGCTGCACTTGTTTCGTGTTCTATTTTAATAGTTCAATTATTCAACCGTTCCCCATTTAAATAACTCCAAACGTTTCAGCAGCACTGACGCTAAATAAAGAAAATATTACACTTTGTTTACTGTTTCGCCTCGTTTGACTATAAGAATCTCATGTCAAAATCGACAATTTTTACATAAAACTTTTGATGACAGGACATAATGCAAGCGAAACTATCCAATTACCGTATAGAATCTATAATCATTTAACAACATCCTACTTCCTTTCTTAGTGTACACAAATCTGTCGGGATCAAGGGACGACCCGTAAACTTTGAAAGGTTAATGACAACGAAATCATTACTGACTGACTCTGGACAGGTCCGAGAGGGGGACTACGTTATTGTGGTCATTTTCGCGCAATCATTCAATAAAAATGATAGGATCAATCGGAGACGAGACCCTCCCTCTGTTGACTCCACGGAGAAATGGACTAATTCCTTAAACCGCTCTCAACGACAATGTCCCGGCTTGTGATTCAATCGTTATCTGTCGAATACTTTTGTAATGTCGGTCTGTTCTCGCACGTAGAATGTAATTCTTAGTTGATTGAACCGGACCATAATATATGGTATTCTAAGCCAGTTGATGATCATTTTAGTAGGAATACAATGTTAAAGTTATCTATTTTCTGTATTGGAGTGTAGTGTTTTATTGTGGTCTACAGTTTTCACTATATAAAACAAGCAACTCCGCTGCTAGACGGATAATGATAGTACGTTAAAAACAAAGCATTATTCCTTGTTTTTTTTGTTTCCGAATTGCCCAAGTCGACTCTTTTCTTTTTCGAATATGTTATTAATAGTTCAACCTATTATACACATTAAAAATCTTGTCGAATATAGAACGCATTTGATTAAAAGCAATTAACAGTCAATTAGGAGTTTGAGTAACATCGCCGTATCAATTGTCGCAAGGCAGACTCTTAATTACTTGAACGATGTCCGTTGTACGATCCAACAAATTATACCAGTGTAACATTTAAAATACAAAATGGTAGATGTATCAATATGTAACTTTTGGAGGGTATTCGACATTATTTTAAATGTCGATGCATGTTTAAGATCGAGGCTTAAAATTTATTGGTAAAAATAGCGTTATTTGACGGCAACGACCCCGAAATATTCTCTGAATCAGATATCGCATTTAGCAAGAGTATGAGATCAAAAAATACATCCGAAGGTGTAAATTTTTTCTGATTTCAAACGTAAATACATGTTGCTCTTGTGGTACTCAGCAAGTTCGATAACCTCTGCCAATAACAACATACACAAAACTAATGTCTCTTTTACCTATCGCAGATTTCTTAAATAATGAATATTAATAAAAGTAGGTATACATTTAAATCGAAATTAGTTTATTAAAATTTTGGTACAAGTCATAGGAAATCGTTGCATTTATCATATTGTCCAATAGCTCTTTAGAACCTGCATATTTTGAAATGGTGTAGTCGTTGTTATTATGCAACTGCTGGTGTGGTTATAACGAGAGCCACAAACACAGACTCGAGCGGACGGCGTGTTTGCCGCGTTGACAACATTACCCGCCCGCTAACTATATTGTACACATCGAGTCATAGGATGCTTGCTACCTTCGATTTTTTTTATCGTTGTACTCTGCTTCACTTGAAAAAATTATGATTAACAAGTAAACATGCGAACTGTGTTGTCGATCGGTCTGTCATTTCGTCTACGTAAACTGATTTTTGAAGTAAGACGAACACGTGTTTGGACACATGTCTGTGAAAATATTACTATATAGGGAGCTACGCGAACATACCGACTACCACCGTACTACACTCATAAGGCGTCAAGTTATCACTACGCAACGACCGTAGTTGCTTGAAATCGACAGTGATTACGATTTTCCCTAGAGGTTGGTTGCGCGAGCGCAACGTCCGATGGAAAGCAGCGTTTAACCAATGTTCCGCTCTGATAACTCTCTAATTACGGCTCGGCTGTTTTCCGTCGACACTTGGCCGCCACTAACTTAACCCCTAGCTTTTCACTGCAACATTTCACCCGCGACTGCGCGATACGCTTATTCGTTTGTTACACTTTCCCATTTAAAGTCACTTCATGGTCATATTTCATTGCTCTGTTGACAATAATATATTGTTCACTTCGAGTACCCTTAAAGTATCGTTGTGGTCTGACGTTTTTAGGACCAAGTTTTCCTTTGTCATTATTGTCTTTTGAAATTTGATAAATGTATTGAATTATACTTAGAAAAGGCTAGTATATGCTTTGCACTAGTTATGAACAAAACGACACTAATTATTGTCGAATGGTATAGGTATATCTTACAGGTAATTCCTACATCCATCTTTCAGTATGCACTCTTAAGAATAAATGCGTTACACGTTGTGGTGGTTTAATATGTAATTGCACATTAAATCTAAACATCAAACAATTTGGTAGGAATTCCGATATAAAATATTACGAATTGATTTTAGAGGCGATATAAATGTTTTGTCAGTTGTGATCCTACATATCGGTGTTAACGTGTTTACGATACCCGGACGAAGTAAATGCGCATAGAATAAAAAAATAACGTGTCATTCACATCGATCGAGGCCGCATCGGAGATGTGGTGTGGCATACATTATGGATAAGATAGATAAAGCTTGAATCCCTTGTCAAACTGCATCGTAATGTAATATTTAGATTAGATACTCGTATGTGTAAGCTAACTTACGATTCCCAAGTAATTTTACGAACACCAAACAATTTACAAGGGCTCAGTTGATATGTACCTAATTCATTAGAAAAAACGTTTATGGGAATCAAAGTTTCCTTCTGGTATTGATAACTGTGAGATAATAGCTCATCGACACTTTGTTAAACAGCGCGACGCGCAATGCGTTTGTGTATAATCATAGCGTTTGTACATGCTGTATGGTGTCAACCGCCTCTTGCGTGAACGTTTCCATTGTTATGGTGATACCGGCGAGCGACAGGTTCGACGCTCTGTCGAAACAAAAGACAACACCGGTATTTGCATTTCTGAGCAACTAGCGACGCCTCTGAAATGGGGAATATTTTTCAAAGAAACAAAACTTGAATAGTTAATAATTCATGCTAGAACTGGAAGAATTATTAATAAATATAATAACAATAAAATTAAACATACCCTAACACTTGAAATTAAGCACTTTCTGTCTCTGCTAATTGGTAATCACCACGGCAACTTGATGTATCGAAAACGAACCCATTTCGAGCAGGTAAACGTCCAACGAGTTTTTGTTCGCTCTCAGGTAGCCGACCCTTCGAGCCAGATTATTTTTTTGTATAGCGCGGGTAATGGCATGCTAAAGGTATACGAATTGGAATAGAAAAGTAGATTTTAAGTGCTATGCACAAAGTTCAAACTCTTAAGGTATGAGATAATTTTCTTCTACCTGATCTAAATAACCCTAATTATATTTTATGGTCACTTACTATTCAAATTAATGTTGCCTTTGAATATTTAAACAGTACGACAGTAACCTTTTATCTATCAATACATATTATGTAATAACGTATACATATTGCAACGACTTTTGTTATCCATAATGTATAAACCTACTAAATATTAGAGTAAATTAATGTGCTATCACAATATAATTAAAGAGTATTTTTTATTATTATTTCAGAATCAAACTCGACCAGTGCAGACGATGAATGGGAACATAGGCGGTGCAATTGGACCAATCGGTGCTAACTCAGTCTCAAGTGGTCTAAGCTGGGAGCAGCATCCAGTGCTGTCGCGCGCTTCCTCTGTACCAGCGCATCGTGCCTTAGCCGGTCTCTTAGACCGTCTGGGTCATCGCCGTCTCGAACGCACCACCAGTGAACCGGCTCCTCCGCCACCAGCCACAAGTCGCTACAAGACCGAGCTCTGCCGACCGTTTGAAGAAGCGGGGGTTTGTAAATATGGGGATAAATGCCAATTTGCTCACGGCGTCCGCGAACTACGCAATCTTCAGCGTCATCCTAAATACAAGACGGAGCTGTGTCGCACTTTCCATTCGGTTGGCTTCTGTCCTTATGGACCGCGTTGCCATTTCGTGCATAACGCAGAGGAAGCAAGACGCAGAGAACCATCGTCGCCAGGAGGTTCATTGGCATCGCTCTCATCGGGCGGATCTATGGCGTCGTATATGAGCGACGGGTCGCGATCGCCACGCTCGCCGCATTCTCCATTGACGCCTCACTCTCCACCTGCGATGTCGCCACCAGCACAGGCCACAGCTTTCGCTTTTCGCCGCACGAACTCCCCCGATCCGGAAGACGACCGACTGCCCGTTTTTAACCGACTCTCATCGGCTCTCGGCGATCTCGTCATCGCTTAGTGCGATGGACTAGTCCTAAGTTAATTTATACCGAGTATAGCATAAGAATCGTCCGACACCGTAGTGCCTCCTCGACGTCTTCCAGACCGCGCACGAGCGACGTCCCGGTCGCCGCGCCTCGCGCATTTGCACACCCGCTCAACGAATGATCTCCTGATGTTTATCGATGGTCTTTTGTTAATACTTTCGACCAGTAATAAATCTTTAACATTTACGAAGTGTTCACTGGCGTCTCGAAAGTTTGCGGTGTGATTAGTTTGTTACGTTCAATTTTAGTTATCGGCACGCACTTGTACATGGCACCTTTATTATTATTAGATATTTATTAGCTCGCGGAAGTCTTCCCGATGCGATCCTCCGCCGAGCGGTGGTCTCTGTAAAGTTAGCTTTTAGAACATTATTTATTTCGTACTGCCTGTCCGCGCTCGGTACCGTACCGCGAGAAGGCGCTCGTGATCTATTTTTAAGTGTATAAGATAATAATTTATTATTTATTTCGAGTCTCTTAACTTTAATAATTATTTTGTAGCTAGCTGCTGCGATGCCACACCGCATACGGACGAGGCCTGCGTCGCTGGGACGTGGCTCGTTTTGATACACAATGAGGCTGATTCTGACCCAAACAATTATCAATCTCAGTCCTGTAGAACTGTGGACGGAATCAGTTGATGTTCTTTACCTCGAGAGCTCGGCCTGACAACATTTAAAAAAAATTTGGTGATTTAAAAGGAATTGATATGAATATTCCCCGCTGCTGTAACAAATGCCGAATACTAAATCACTATGGCGAAGTTTTAGTACTGCACAAATCCTCTGTAATCATTTCTATGAATACAAACCGCACGTAACGTCGCCTCCTCTCCTCTCTCGACCTGTCTGGAAAGAATGATTTTTTTCTTTCGTGCCGCCGAGGCGGTCATCTTAAACCTGTTTGGCGTTTAGGTGATTGTTTTTTCGAACTCACTCCGCAGCGCTACTCCCTTGCATCGTCGGCGCTGGAGCATTATAGAAATCTGTAATCGTATCTGTCTGTATCTAAAAAAAAACTATCAACAATCCTTGAAATTGAACGGCCGAACTCTGGAGGTCTCGTGCACCGCAAAACTTGAAAGAATATCACATAAAGCATGTGTATAATGTTGACGAACTTTAGCCGTAACACGTGTGTTGTCGGCGCGAACGAAGGCGACAATCGTATCTTGAGCTTCCACGTCTGAGATCCGTCGACGACACACAAAACGAATCGTGCCTTTAAACTAAGTACGATTATATTTAACTTTTAATTTATCGAGATAGATTGATTGTTTATTTATTGTCTGCTTTGAATAATATATTCAAAATTGGCACAGTTATTATTTTTGTACTTGACCGAACTAAATATAGTTTCGATATATAGCATAGTTTTTTTTTTCTTTGAATTTAAAGTGTGATATTTTATAATATTTATGATAACAAAGTCTAATTTTTATTGTAAGGGACCAATAGGTGATTAGCAGAAATTCTGAAGAAAAAATTAAATAAGAACAGCGTAACGCTTCCGACCATTTCCAAGACATATCCTCGCCGCGCTGATGTATTTTTATTAAACAGATCTAGATTTTGTACTTTCAATAAATGACATATTACCACAGCTGGCTTCGTGTTTGATTATTGTGAGTTCGTAGACCGAGATGGTATTTTTTTTGTTTTGTTTAGTAAGAGCATAGTTTCTGTTTCCTCCATGTGTTAGTCTCGATGCATTGTGACACCATTAAATGATAAATAATTTTGTACCTAATGTTAAGTGACTAATTAGTTATAAGATTTCATAAAGTACGCGAATATTATTTATTATCAGTTCATTACGTTTTTATAAACCATAAAACCTGATTTATTTAATTACTTTTGTATTTAAACGGACATTTAACTACTGCGCTTAACATGTTTTGTAATATATCATGAGTCATTTAATATAACCCGCATTAGTTTAAAACGATTAGTACCTATTATCAGTTATAATTTAAGTATTTAATTTTTTTTTGTAATTTAATTTCAATTTTTAAGTTAATCTTCCAAATAAAATTGACTACGTTTTCTATATTTTCTTATGGACAAAATTAAGGATAAAAGCTTGTTTATGACATTTTTTTTCTTGTAAGTTTTCCTTATTTCCATCTGCATTTTTATTGAATTATAGTCAAAAATATGTTAATTTTTGTTTTAATTTTGTTTTTATCGTCGCCCTTCCAAGATACCTTTTCCTGATAAAATCCCAGTCCCATTAATTTCCTAATTACGAGTGTGACACCGAAGTATTATTCATATATTGCCACGTACAATCCGGCTATGGAATGAGCTCCCCTCCACGGTGTTTCTCGAGCGCTATGACATGTCCTTCTTCAAACGAGGCTTGTGGAGAGTATTAAGCGGTAGGCAGCGGCTTGGCTCTGCCCCTGGCATTGCTGAAGTCAATGGGCGACGGTAACCACTCACCATCAGGAGGGCCGTATGCTTGTCTGCCTACAAGGGCAATAAAAAAAAGTGTGTGTGTCCGCTCCGACGCACGACTGGAGTTTACTGGATATAAAAAATTAAACGAAACAATACGAGAAATAGTTCTATATTACGACAACACGATACACTACAGATTATTAACAAATTAACGAGACACAAAACAAACGACTAACAAATATATGAAAATACAATAATGAGAGAAACGCGCGATCAGTACGAGGCTTTGTGGCGGACTGCCGGCGCATGTACTAGCATGTCACACGAAATGCGCATAACGCATTTCGTGTGACATGCTAGTACGATTTTGGTCCCCATAATTTTCATACCCCGGGCCTATATATGTAAATCGATTCTAAAGGAGTAAACTCCAAAAAAAAAAAAACGAGTGATCTGTGAGAATAGTAAGGTTTCTCCAATGATATATATTTAAGTAATAGGTATTTACCTATGATGTTGCCGTTTTACAATACTGGCCATTTAGACGTCATTTAAAATAGTATAAATAAAAATTATTAATATATACTATATGTAGTACAAATTCTAAATTCAAACGAATTTCATTTAAAAAATATGGAGTTTATTAATTAGTGTTTTGTTTTCACTACATTTGTATCTTTTTCATTAATATCTACACTATTAAAGTACGGGAAATTTTGAAATAGGACTTCTTCCCAGTAGCAATGGCGCATAAACGGCTGACAACGCCTACAGAGTGAATTCTACAAATGAACGCAGAATTCCTTAATGATTTAAACATTTCCAACATGGAAAAATTATCTCAAAATGAACCTCTTTATCGCTCGAAAACTAAGATCAACAACGATGAATGAAAGGTGATAGTGGAAGCTGACGATACTCCGCTTTCAACGTTAGCATCAAAATAATATTGTTCCATTTGGCTATAAATTGGCAAGGTAAAAAAAACTTTTTAAATGGGTGAAAGGCAATTTGAACCGTAATGTCACTTGCGATGAACATTGATTCTTTTTTATAATCGTAAGCAACCTCATACGGCACAATAGAGAGGTTGGAATTTTTGCGTCATCCACCGTACTCACCAGACCTTGCACTGGTAGACTTCTACTTGTTCCAAAGCCTAAACTGGGCATGGAAAAAATTCAATAACCGAGAGGCAGTACAAAATACCTTTGAAGAGTTGGTTGGATTCCTTAGACATTAATTCTTCAAAAAGGGCATTGAAAGATTAGGACCGCGCTGGTATCAATACCATCGGTACATACCTATTTTTATTGATAGAAATATTTGTACAAAAGGAGTAATTTTCTGTATACTAAACGGCAACTATTTCCATATGCCGGCATATATAATTAATATTATTATCTAATGATTATCATGAAAAGGACACAATAGACATATAACCCTATTGATTGATATTATAGAAGAAAATACATACAAACAAACAATGCAAAATATGAATAAATACACTAAATTTTTATCTGCAGATTAGTATGAGAACCAGAAAGAAACAGCGAAAGTATTTATTACTGTTGCGTACATAATCTACCTACAATAAGAACGTATGTACGTACGTAATATCCGCTTTGTGTTGAGAAACTGCAGATACTTCATTTAAAACATTCAAGTATAGGTAGTTGTTATTACATTCATTTGCAGTAACTACCCTCTGATGTTAAGAATTTACTGAAGCCTGCAGGCAAAAATAAGAGAATTAAGTGGCCCATCTGAAGACTAAATGGAAGTCTCAATAGAATTATAATGCCTCGCAGAATACAGGCGCCCGCTGAGTTTCTCGCCGGATCTTCTCAGCGGGTCGCGATTCCGATCCGGTAGTAGATTCATTTGCGAAGCAGCTACTCTTGAGTTGTTAGGTCTCCTTCGGAGGCGCTCGGGCAGTTGTTAGCAAATCCCGCTCCTCTTGGCTGAGCCTTTGCTCGCCCACCTGTCCTGGTGAAACTGGAAAGGCCTTCGGGCCACCAGTAAACTTTCAATCACAAAAAAAACAAAAAAAAAAAAAAAAGAATACAGGCATGAATATGAGTATAGAAAGTAGGAAGATATATTTCTCGGCGAATATAAAATACCTTCCACCTCGACCTATTTTAGCTACTGGAGCAGAAAGAATCGGGGATGCAGAGAGCGATTAAGATAATAGATACTATGTAAATAGCACACCATTATTTATCTAATAAATTCCATACACCATACAGTATAAAAGTGGCATAAAATGATGCTGGCTATGTATTAAGTACTGCAGTATTTATTGTATCTGAACAATTACTTGGTAATATCGATGGAAAGAATCGACACGAGTAAAATAATTAGTTTTCTATTGTTGTAGAGGAGTAGTCCCTCATGGATTAGTAGTAGTAGTAGTAGTAGTAGTAGTAAGTAGTGCCTACCTGAGCCAATAGGCTCTATATTCGCAGCTGGGCATCGGTTATCAATTATATTCCCGATCCTGCGGAAAGAACTGAAAGCAGTCGACGTCGCCCCAAACACGTAATTTCGGATCCTGCCGATCCACTAACGGTGCTTTTAGGTACCTCAAGCACCGGTCACCGTTCTAGTCGAACCCGTCGCTTGCAACGAAGGGCTCAACGAGTAAATTAACCCTCAGACACAGCCCACTGAGTTTCTCGCCGGATCTTCTCAGTGGGTCGCGTTTCAGATCCGGTGGTAGATTCTGCGAAGCACGGCTCTTGCTAGGGTTCGTGTTAGCAACGTCATCAGGTTTGGGCCCCGTGAGCTCACCTACTAGTTAAGGCTACGCTGATATAGCCTCTCAAGGCTCTCAGCTTAGGTAGGAAAAAAAAGGCTATCAACTCATCTTGAGACATGCGCTTGAAGTCGCAATTGTAATCTATAACGGTGTTGTTAACATTCAAATGATAGATGGCACAAATGACTACGCTGGCAAAATATAAACAGTATGGTAGAACAAAAGCATGTGGTCTCACAATATAATAAAGTTATATGTTTAATTATATTTACAATATAATTATTCCTTCGTAGTAGCTCATGTAAATATGTATTTAGTGGCTATTTACCCATAAAATATTGTAACTGCCACAGGATTTGAATCTGTGACCTAGTAGCATTGTATCTCTGGATAATTTAACAGATACTGACACAAACCATCTTACGATTAGGCATTAATTAATACAGGTGTGATTTTTTTATTTATTTAAACGAAACCGCTGTTTTACTAGCTAAAATAGATACATTTGTCTAGACGCTAGTGAATAAAGAACTACGTTTCCAAACGTAAACGTTACGTTTTGCTAAGATTTCAACTAAAAATAATAAAAACTACAAAAAATATTTTTTTACAGTACCTAATCACAAAGATCATTAATCGAATTTTAATTTACCTTTTTTATTTTTTTATTGCTTAGATGGATGGACGAGCTCACAGCCCACCTGGTGTTAAGTGGTTACTGGAGCCCATAGACATCTACAACGTAAATGCGCCACCCACCTCTAGATATAAGTTCTAAGATCTCAGTATAGTTACAACGGCTACCCCACCCTTCGAACCGAAACGCATTACTGCTTCATGGTGGAAATAGGCGGGGTGGTGGTACCTACCCGTGCGGACTCCCAAGAGGTCCTACCACCAGTGACACAGTACAACTAAATATTCTGAGTGTTTTTGTGGTTAATGAATTATTTGTAGTAGTGTAGAATTTTCTTGGCTTTAAGCCAATTCATTCACTCTGATGTATGACTGCACTAACACCATCTAGTGGTGGAGATTTAGATCAAAATTTGAAGTGTGTTTGCTTCTTCAGTACCTAACAGATATTAATAACTATAGATAATTACACTCATAGTGAATTTGTTGTTATGCATATGATAAGGAAAATGTTTATTTAAAAATTAACAGCATTCATATTAGTTTAGAAACTAGTTTTTATTAACTTATAAAGTATGACGTCAGATGTGCAAGCGTTGTATCACTTGATTTGGTATATCTTGTGCCTAATGTCTAATAAGGCTGAAAATATATTGACACATGCACAGAACCTGTCACATGAGAAGCATCCTTTATTATAGCTGGGTAAAGTAGCAAGTCTAGGAACGCCTATCTATATTAATATTATAAAGCTGAAGAGTTTGTTTGGTTATTTGTTTGAACGCGCTAATCTCAGGAACTACTGGTCCGATTTTAAAAATTATTTCAGTATTAGATAGCCCGTTTATCGAGGCTATATAATAATATATAACATCACGCTAAGACCAATGCAAGCGGAGCACCAATAAAGAATGTTTCAAAATCTGGGTTTTAATCCCTTTTGAGAGCTTCCTCTGCGTAAATGAAGAGGCGGGTAAAATTTTGCGTTATGCCAAAGTAACTAATACACGCGGACGGAGTCGCGGGCAAAAGCTAGTTAGTACTATAAGTTAATATGTATTTTAGTAATGAGCGACGATTCATTACGATTACGTGCGACGTTATGACGATTCTGGACTAATCTAGATTACTCAATTTTTAATGTAGTGAATTATACTACAATTACATCCTATAATTTATTTATAAACGCGGTCGAAATTTCAAGTATCTCTACAGCCAAACCTGTATCAATTCTTCGGTCTATGAAACAGACGGAATGGTGGCTCATATGGGTCTTTATATTAATTTAGTAGGGTATTTAGATAATGACAGTATCATTTACCTCCTCTGTTTGCAAACCGATTTTCTTTTCAGTATCTATAGACAATCGTTCATTTTATATACTATTTTATTGAAGTGATGAGTTCTTTTTAAATTGTCAAGAACAAAATACAAAAAGTGGTAGATAAAATTCATCTAAATCTTTACATGTGGGCGTTTATAGTTGAATTTCGATCATTGGGCGAACATATTTTTATTCATTTCTTCATGATAGAATCGCGTATATATTTAAATAACGCACCATGACTAAAACACAGATCGGCCACGTGCTTAGACCACACCACATTACATCATGAGCGTTTTAAAATTCAGAGGTACCATCTCTATTAAAAAATCCTCGGAATGGTAATAAAATATACCTAAATGTTTTATTACAAATTTGAGAATAATAGAAAAAAATAAAAACAAGAAAGAAAACTGACTTTAAAAAGATAATCAGTAGTATATCATAAATGTAGTCCAAGTTAATTTAATTTGCGTTATCAAGGATAATTCAAAAACTACTGATCATATCTTTATAAAATTTCAATGGAACCTCATGAGTAGCACTAGCTTTGAAATATTATAGTTATATAAATCCATTCACCTAGAAAATACTTCAGAGGCGATACATATTAAAAATACAATCGAATTGAGAACCTCCTCTTTTTTGATCTCGGTAAAAAATTAACGTCCACAATTTCGTACGTAATTAGTCTGAGGATTTCATTTAATAGCCATCACCATTGCATGGCTGAGTCGGCGGCTCTTGTAACGCCACACCAAGATAAGCATAACCTTGACAGAAAAGTGCCTGCATTCAAAACACAAAATACCCACAGAATGCTGAGCAATAATTAACCTTTTTGTCTATGTACTTGGGGTAAAAATCGCGAGCATAACGCTTTGAGCAAAGTAAAAACAATAATTGATATCAAAAGTGTAACGGATGTTGTAATCGGTGCTTGGTGTACAAAACGAACAGGCTCGTGTTAGAGGTCATGAGATCAGTCTTCAATCTCAATTTACATTTTTTGAATTGGGTTGAATCCAAACTATACCGATGCAACGAATTTACGAATTTAATACGAACTAACATATTTACATAGTTCTACTAAAGTCCTGCTTCAAAGGAAGACGTAAATGAGGTGTTGACTTAAGAACTGACTTTTCTAAGAGTTCCTGGTGTATAAAGAGAGTATCCACCCAAAAATGAAGCGCTCATAGGCAAGCTCATGGCCTAACTAATGTTAAGTGGATACCAGAACACAAAAAAATCATAGTGTAAATGCCATCAATCGCCTTGAGAAAAATCAAAGTCCCAATAAATTAGATAGCGGCACGAGGTTATTCCTTCATTATGGAAATCATTCGTGAACTGGCGTTTCATGATAAGTAATATTTGAAAATTGTTCGACCCTTAATTAAAGCTTGCTTATGACGAGAGCTCAGCACCAGAATACAAAGTACTGCATTGTACTAAACATTTTGACAGATTCTATGTTTTATCAATTCATAGAACACTATAATGAACGAATTGTGCGCAATGGTCACGTAAATTTGAAATAGGCTGAACAATAAAAACTGTTAGGCTTTTGTTATTATATGTAAATCCACCGGCTCATTGTTATGTGGAACATGTTATATGCCTTATTGAAAATTTTCCATCAACCGGTATTAACGGACGAGAACATTACAGAACAGAGAATAGCTTAAATACAAAATCCTATTTCCGTGTCGATAACCTTACATAGGTTGTGAACAACAATAAAAATAAATAAAACAAATTAGTAACGTTCGTAATAAAATAAAATGTTTGCCCACAACGAAAATTATTATCACACTAGAGGTCCCGCAGTAGTCGAAATTCGACTATAATTAATTGGAATTGTAAGTTTGTACACTATTATGATTGTACTTTATACTTCTATAATCACAAATTTCGCCAAGACTACACTATAAAAAATATTAACAAAGACAAACAATATTTAATCTCAATTTGACAATAGACGTCAAGAACAAAAGTTTGACAATAAATATTATGCATGCGTGTATGCGTCAAATACACGGTATGTAGGTTGTGTAATGTTTTCTTTATTGATTTAATGTATCTTTTATGCATTATTTAAAAAAAATATTAGCATTGTGCACTTCTTCTCTATATTCTTTATAAGTGTGGAAAATTTCATACTCCTCCGTCCGCGCAATTTTCGTAAAAAGGGATACAAAGTTTTTGCTTCACGTATTAATTTATAGATTACTTACCTACTTACGTACGTTCAATCAAAATTGTTATGTTACCAAGCCCTAACTACTTACACATATTTTAGTCTATTTTATTTACTTACTTTCATATTAGGTACCGAATGTCAACGTGGATGATATCTAAATACCTATATCAAATCAGTTAAGTAAATAGTTATACCCGTGTTAGTTCAACGATAGTAATAATTGCTGCTGGATGGATACGAAGAAATTATCTATTATTTGAACACAGCAATGATTAGATAACGACCAAGATGCGCAAAGACTTTAGTAACCAAACCTGTTAATTGACCACACTGAAGTCAAATATGGATGGTAGTAATCACTAATCTGTATGGCCAAAAGCAAAATATTCATCTACAATTCAACACCTTCTACTACATCTAAAAAAAACCAGAATCCTTGCAACTTTATTACTGGTGGTAGGACCTCTTGTGAGTCCGTGTGGGTAGGTACTACCACCCTGCCAATTTCTGCCGTGAAGCAGTAATGCGTTTCGGTTTGAAGGGTGGGGCAGCCGTTGTAACTATACTGAGATCTTAGAACTCTTATCTCAAGGTGGGTGGCGGCATTTACGTTGTAGATGTCTATGGACTCCGGTAACTACTTAACATCAGGTGGGACGTGAGCTCGTTTAGTCATCTAAGCAATAAATAAATAAAACTACTTTATAACGTCTCTTTAAAATGTCACAGATTAGAATATTGTTCTTATAGTATAAATTAGAGGAGAGGTGATGAAGAGGAAATCAGAAGGAGGAACGTAGAGAGGAGATGCATGTGACTAGGAGATGTATCGTAAAGAGGGAAAAGGTCGACCGAAGAAAACATGGAGTGTGTGAATGATAATATGAGAGAGAGAGGAGTGAGTGTTGAGATGACGGCTAATAGAAGAAAATGGAATAGAAAAAATCACTGTGCTACCCCACCTAGTGGGATAAGGTGGAGACAAACGGGGAGAAGAGTTATATAAATTACTTTCGTGATTTGTTTAATAAAGCAGGTTTAAAAAAATATATGTAAATGGTAAGTAGGAAACACTCAGTAGCCACTATTTACCGTTTTACAGTCTTTATGGATGCATACATACAGCTGTTTATTCATCTTCTAGGCTACATATGAGCACACATTATGACGTATCTATTAAGAACCATACTCATACAATATGTTGATAACTATAATGATAATATATGATAACTACATGTTGACAAATAGTTAAGTACCATATTCCCCAGTGTTTTTCAGAATGCCTATACCGAAAGAAAAGAGGAAATATAATACATAAAAAAAAATAAGTGCTTGTAATTATGTTTGATATTGATCATAGACGGACACTGTTGGAGACAAATAAGCTTCGTACAATAATCGAGAGTTAGTAGTAAAAGATTATTACCGACGCAATATACCTACACCGTTTTGTGGACCTGATTTTTATCTATAGAGATAAATAGTAATTACGATAGCCGACCGGTATAACTATTCTATATATAGTACTATTTCGTTTATTGGATGCCTACTTCACATTACATTTATTGTGAGTTGCTATGTGAAACAGATGTTTTGAGATATTATGTCGAAACATTGTTCATGTGGCGTGACAGCGTATCCGATAATAAGTATGCGAGTACATTTCATGAACATTACTCGTAGTAATAAAAACAAAGCTGGATGAAAACAACCATGAACCTTAAATGTTTCATCGTGTTAAGTATTAAAGATGTATTTAGTATTTAAAACATTAACGCAACTAAAACTCGCCATAAAAATAAATAAAAAAAGGAAAAATTCAATTTTAAAACGTGTCAACTGAATCTTAAATTAAAGTAAACAATAAAAACAGATGGAAGTGAAGAAGAGCTCAATTATTCAGACAGACAATTTACGTCCGCTTCCTTGGCTGTTAATGCTTGGAAATATTTGAAAAGTCACGTATTCAAGGGTAGTCGAACAGGAAACAACGAATTTGCATTCCATTTCCTAGTGGTCTATAGCGACCGCTCCATGTTTATTTATGGGATTATCCGAAGGGCACAAAGATACCGATAAGAATTTTAGCGCGTCCTCAAATGTTATAATTTCGTTTATTTGCACTCTTTTCTGATAGAAATGTTTGAATAGTTTAAAATGTTATCGTAACTCGGATATTTGGTATTAAGGTTTTGAGTTCCTTAGGTAACAATTTTTTTTTATGTGCATTATGCAATGACTCGGAGTAAGCAATTATCGGAATTACGATGCATGTATTTAGAGTAGTGACGAGTATTAGTTTTTAAAAAGAATCATTGGAATTGTGCATTATTTATAAGCTTAAAATTTATTAACATGAAGAATTGAAAATCTCTAATCGCCATGTTATTTTTTTAGGACCGGACTCGACCTATAAACACTGGCCTGTATTTATAAATTACGTAACTTGATTAAGCTGTACATAATTAAGTAAGATTCTAGTTGTAAAATACTTTCGACAGCAACAACCCAAACTTTAAAAACATTAACAGTCCAATACAGCGGGCGAGTTGTGTGAGACGAGATGCTAGCACCGCTCCCATCTTCTCTAGTCTCCATAGCACGTCGTCACCAATTTGCGAGGCATATCTGTTTTGTTCACGCAAAGTGAATATGAAATGTTTCTCTTTTATACTCAACTATTTTCAGAGGTGCTTAGCAGGATCTGTAAATAACAGAATGCTATTGACTGTTTCCAACACATCTCCTCTCGTCTGCTCTCGGCTGTGGTGGAGTCCGGTCCGTTAAAACAAAGCACTTCAGTTCATTCACTGCCGTATATCGATTAAGGTTTATCCATTAATTACGTGTTCAAACGAATTTTTCATAGTACTTTCTCTGTTTCAGATAATTGAAAAATCATTAGTTCTTATCAAAGCTTACACTGTAAATTCAGACATTTTTTTTATCACATGGCTAATGCTGATCACGGATAAAACACTATCAAAGGAAATGTTCTCAGACTAAACAATACAAGTATTGCGATAAATATCTCATTAACAATAATGCACTCATCAGTAGGTACATAGGACGTGAATATTATAAATAATAGTTATGTACCGTGTTCGTTTGATGGCAGACCTACTATCGGGAGAGGGTTGTATAGTTTTAATGGCTCGAAGCAAGTAACAGTGGGAACAAAAGTGTTGCACGTAAATTATGTAAAATTCCGTATTTCACTTGCATGATACTTTAACAAGAGAACGACGTTTGCACGCACATTTGCCTCTTTACCAAAATAACCCTATTTATTTATGCATTTTTTTTATTTACTCAACATACCTGCTTGTTTCTGCTTCTTGTGCCATTCATGATCTTCCTGTTTTTCAGCTAAAAAGGTGAACGATATTTCGACCCGTCTGTTGTTAAGTGGCTAATGTTACTCATTCACAGTAAAACGTCAACGCCGTCACCTCGAGACATAAGTAAGGTCTATTTCTCAATTGTACTGTAATTACGCAAATTATACTTTTTCGAGTTTTATTTTTATTACACGACGCTATTTCTTCATTGTGCAAGTCGTACATGAACATGAGTTAAGCACGTATTTAATACGGTATAGTTATGTCCCTTAGTATCATAATAAACTATACAAATAAATAAAATTGGAGTGTCTGTTTGTAATAATAAAATAACTGTAACTATGTATACCACAGTATACCAAAATATATATTTTTTTAATTTGTTATCTGCTTGTCTGTTTGTTCTGGCTAATCTCTGGAACGGCTGGACCGATTTTGACGAAACTTTCATTGATAAGTAGCTGATGATATAAGGAGTAACCTAGGCTACTTTAGGGTTTTTTAAGACTAAGTTCGCCCTGCGGCGTCACCCGCAGTACGACAATAACAGCGGGACTCGGCTATCAATAATAAAATTTAATGTTTCCGAAACGAAGCGAGGTAAAGTCAACCAGATCAGGTGACTTTTTCTGCTGCGCGAATTTAATAAGGATTAAGCGAGGTATCTTTAGGGCGACATACAGTCTGCGTCCTTTGTGGTTTTGTTTGGCGTTTAATCCTTTGAGTACCTTACTTAAAGATTTAACGCTAGACTACCAACTTCGGAGAGGAGTTGAGGTTATATCACATCTCTTATTCATGGATGATCTCAAATTATTTTGCGTCCAAAAAGCTAGACACACTGAGTTTCCTTAATATAACCGACAATTTTCGTAAAGCTATTGGGATGTATTTTGGTGTTGATAAATGAATAACGGAAAAGGATAAATTAACAAAATATACCTAGACTTGGACCACGAGACTACCGCCATGTGGCATGTTGATTCAACCATCATTGTCCCAATAGTTGTGTCGGTACACGATTGGATAGCGTAAAGTTTCAATAAAACTTCCGTTATCCAGCTGGGTTAGGGGCCTGAAACAGAAGGCAATTATCCTCGATACTGCGCGTATTGTTAGGAGGTTTCTCACTCTGGAGTCCTAACCACTGGTAGCCTATATCGTAGACAGCGCCATCAGCGGCAATCTATTTTTAATAAGTGTTTTAAAAAAAACTTGTGTATAATTAATAAGATTTGAAATAAATATAGACTATAATATTAATAATAATAACAAATAACTGGGAACAAATCAGGCACGGTCATCCGGACCCAAATTAGTATTCCCTGTGTTATGGATACCAGAGACTGACATACATACTAATATGAGTAGTAATGAGTACCCCAACCGTCTTATCCTTTAGGCCACGATTACTTCACACTGTTATCAGGTTTCATATTAAAATTAGTGAACATGTTCTATTTATTTATTTATTTATTTATAACTTCTTATACTAGAAAGTATAAAGGCGGACTTAATGCCATAGGCATTCTCTAACAGTCTACCTTAGGGGAGTGCAGAGATGAAGCTTGGTAGATGTAGTGTGAAGGTGATATTACTAAGCATATGTGTATATATAACATACATAATATTTATAGATACAAATATTTAAGGATTCGTCAGCGATTGACCGCAAAGCACTGATAATGATCTGGACATAGGCTGTTGAAAGACGTGCATAATGACGTTGGGAGCGTGTGTGCCAAAACCGGGGAGTGGGTAGCTCGATTGCGAAATATAAAAATATTTTTATGTATTTTTAGGTTTCTAAACAGGTTATTTACTACAAAGATAACGTAAACTATCACTTTTTGCCCCTACTCATTCGTTGGTAGCCTAAGGAGCTATTCCAGCTACCGTGTTACTGATAGGCGAGACGCCTGGTTCAATCGTATCTAGCCATGCGATTATACCGGTGTTTGAATCCCGCAAGCAGGTACCAATTTCCCTGATGAGATACGTACTTGAAAAATGCTCACGAATGACTTCTACGGTGAAGGAATAACATGGTAGGACCTCTTGGGAGTCCGCACGGGTAAGTACCACCACCCCGCCTATTTCCGCCGTGAAGCAGTAATACATTTCGGTTCGAAGGGTGGGGTAACCGTTGTAACTATACTGAGATCTTAGAACTTATATCTCAAGGTGGGTGGCGCATTTACGTTGTAGATGTCCATGGGCTCCAGTAACCACTTAACACCAGGTGGGCTGTGAGCTCGTTCACCCATCTAAGCAATAAAAAAAGGTGTAATAAAATGAAACCCGCTAAAATTACAAATTGCGTAATTGCTGGTTTTAGGGCAGAATGTCTTTTGAGCCCTCACAGGCCTATACCACTAACACTGTCAATTTCGACCGTAAAGCGATAATGTGTTTCGGTTTGGAGTGTGGGGCAGCTGTTGTTTTGTTAAAACTGAGACTAAGAACTCATATTTCGTAGTGGCATTTTCAATCAACTAAGCAGTAAATAAAGAAAATTATTTTACAAAACCCAAATACTCGGTAAAGAAAACAAATTAATTCCAAGTATGGTGCGCGCGATGCCATTGAAATAAATAAAAAACACCCCAACTTGAATAGAAAGGATAGTTGGCGCTTATCTAATACCTGGAATTCAATTATCGTGAAGATGAAAATCCAAGTCAAACAAAATGCCAAATCTCAAGATCCATTTAGTTCATTCTATGCGAACGAAGTGGTCTAGAAACGTCAAACGTCGGAAATTCTATATTATAATGAATAGAAATATTATTAAAAATTTACAATATGAAATTATGAAGCTTGCAATAATTGACGCAGAGTTAAGTCCAACCGGTTCGAGCGTTCGTAGAGCAAAGAGGCCCAGTCTGGCCGAGAGTGATCCTCAGGCCCGCCAACTGCTGACTGCAGACCTATTACAGCGCGATGCACTGTCATTACGTTCCGACGTTGCGTCATTGTATTCATTTAACAATATATTGCTTGATAAGTTATTTATGTGTGCAACAAAACGTAAATGTCAATACATAATCTTATAGAAAGTTTGACGGTAGTTAGCAAAATAGTCAAATTTCGGCGAACAAGAGCTTACACGTTCGTGATTACGAAAACTGTTAATTACTCGAAATTATGGTATAAAATGAGAATAACAAACGCGGGAATGATGCTATGCTATTTATTATTGTACCTTGTCACTACATTTCGACTGAATATTAATCGATGTTTTCCTTCGATATGTACTCTATGTATTAAAACGAATGGCTCAAACATTTTTGTTGTTAACTGTACTTGTACAATACGGTTGGTAGCAATCAAGACAAAGGCTCGTAAAGATACGCGACGTATCGTTCGCTTCACGTAACCAAAGCAGTCACCTCAGCGGGTTTGAAATGCAACGCCAGCAACGTGCCTTGGTTACTCGGTATGAATATTCATGTATTCTCGCTCACTTTCTGGTCGACAAAGGTTCTTTTATGAAGGACAACGAAGTAATATTTTAAAATGAGTTTGAACAGAATTTGTAAACGGGTAACCGAAACTACCTATCTAATGGTGATTCACAGTTTGGTGTCGCGATTCGAGTTTTAAAGTTCGAGAATAGGTTTTCACAAAGAGTTGTTCTGTCTTTTAAATTGAAAGGTCTGATTACGCTGCTTTTTTACGGCTAATTGCAGCAAATATGGTGCAATTAGCAGTACTATCAATTGGTATAGGTACTTTTTTTTTTTTTTTTATGATTGAAAGTTTACTGGTGGCCCGAAGGCCTTTCCAGTTTCACCAGGACAGGTGGGCGAGCAAAGGCTCAGCCAGGAGGGGTGGAATTTGCTAACAACTGCCCGAGCGCCTCCGAAGGAGACCTAACAACTCAAGAGCAATTGTTTCGCGAATGAATCTACTACCGGATCGGAATCGCGACTCGCTGAGAAGATCCGGCGAGAAACTCAGCGGGCTGATGCATGGGTTAGGTTGCACGTCGACCTCTTTGTCAAGTTCGACGAGTACGGTTACCGGGGTCCCTAAGCCTGCCCCTAGTATTAGAGCTGAAGGCATCTAATGCAAAGGTTATTGGATCTGATGGATCCGTAAGGACGTGTCTAGGGCGTCGACGGTGACTGGCTCCTGCATGATCAGGATTCGGGGAGTAGTCAGCGGCGGCAACGATAAGGCGATTATCATGACGCATAGCCTTATCGAAGTATCGTTCCGACGCTGACTTCATGTATTTCCGAATTGATTCGAGGCCCAGGTCGTCGTGTAGGTCAACGTTCCTCACGAACCACGGAGCCCCGACAGCTAACCTGCAAAAGCGGGATTGTAGGGATTGGGGTATAGGTACTGACGGTCGACTATTGAATTTATATAATTTGAGTTTGGCACAGCCTAAATGCCGTCATCCGCATTAAGACACATTTAGAAATACATACCTATATAATGACGATGAATTTTCAGTGAAATACATATTTACTACATACCTTCCCTTTTACTGGTAGCTGGTATTACTCGTATGAGTAGAATAGTCATTTAAAGTATGAGTTCGAAGTAAGAACTATGTAACTCATAACGGTACGCAGCAGAAATAATCAAGTTTGTGATACCTACCCATGCGGGTTCCAATACCAGCTAGCTACTAGTAGACAGTAGAAGGGAAGGTATGAAGTCAATATGTATTTTACTGGAAAGCCATCGTCATTATATTTCTAAATGTGTAACCAGACACATGTTCTGTGTAATAATAATGTAACATTATTCGTATTATCAAACCATATGCGGCCATACATCAGTGACCTACATTCGCGAAAAATTCACCAATTTTGACATTATCCATTTAATTCGTGATAACGTTTATCAATCATATGTCGTATGATTCGTTTAGAATTTAGATAAAAAGTTGGAAAAAAAACAAAACTTTATCAAAGGTCAGATCCATGAATACGATACACTTATGTATAAATTATTCGAAGTCGTTTTAGCTAAGAGTTTTTTTGCTGGTAAAAATCGTGTGCTTAGCTTACCTAAGTATACAATATAAGTATACCATACCACATTAAAAACAATTGCTTAGATATTACGATTTGTACTACTACTACAGGAGTGGTACTATAAGAGTGGATAAAACTAGAAAAGAGTCTACAAGGAAAAGTAAGAAAGTAGCGCCAGTGATAGAGAAAATAAAGAGTGTAAGAAAAGCATGTTATGCGAACAGAGGATGATCGTGTGGCCAAAAATATCCTGGGTATGAAAGTAAGCGGTGTGAGGAGGTGGGGTCCTAAAAAGACTTGGATGATTGCGAGAGCTCTACGCTGCGCAGACCTCATATAATGTGGAATAAGAGAAAAAGAAGAAGCTTGGATAATTCGACGATACCGAAGGCATTTATATGAATTATCAACGTTAATTGCCTGACTAACTCAAGATACATCTAATGTTAATGGGTATCGGACTCCACAGTGTAAGGCTTCGCTTCCAACAGCCAGAAAATAAAAACACAGATTGCTATAGTTTACTTGATTCTGTATTGTTTTATTTGTAACTCCACTTGTACAATATTTGGATATGTGCTCACTACAGAATACACCGCTTGTTCTCAAAATTTTTTCCAGACTACCGCCTTTTTTATTATGTCTCGTCCCCACGACTGCCATTGCTCGCACCAAAAATGATGCCAATTAATCCGAAAATTGCTTTAATTTTAACATGATGAATTTTATATTAGTTATTTTACAACAAACTTTACAGTAGATACAACCAAGATGCCTATCGTTGATCTACAGACACGAGGCAGAAGTATCATTATACAATATAGGTGAAGCGACCGTGTCACTTGTCAAAACAGAACGGTTGATTGCTTCGCGGCTCAATTATACCAGATCGTGATAACAGTAGCACTCAAAACAGGAATTAGCGATTTAAAACAATTGAGTGTAATCTTTTTTTAAGCAAGGTTCACTGATCGCCCGAAGGCCTTTTCAGTTTCATCATGACGAGTGACCGAGCACAGGTTCAGGGCTCAAAAGCTCAAGGGCAGTTACTACAGGAATGCTTACAGTTACTACTTAGAAGCAGTATCTCGAAGAAAGTGGGCCGGAAAGATATTTATTTATTTTTAATTTTATTGCGCCAACGGCTGAACTGATCCGCCTGATATCAGTCGGACTTTAACGTGAATTCTATCGGCCACCTTGAATCATCATGTCGTAATCTTAGTTGTTTAATAAAACTGGCTCTCAAACTGGACTTCTTCGCAGAAACAGGCAGGATGATGATTCCTACCCGTGCGGGCTAACAAGGGCGTCAAATAATAAATTCTCCGATAAACAACCGGACAAATTGTTATCATAAGACCTCTAACATTTGGCAGCAGTCTAAAGAAATATCAGTTCTCTTTTCAGCTCCAATTTAGTTTAGCCGCAATATTCATAACATTTCCGTAATATAATTTATCGAAAGTCAAATTACATCGCTGTTTCGGTTACTAAGGCGATAACATGTAATAATTTTTTCAAATTGAAGTTATCATGGTTTTTCTTTAAAATAGAACATTAGGCACAACTAATTAATCGTGTTTCCGATCGATTTTAACGCCTCCACATAGTCATTGTACGATAAATAAGATAAAAAATATTGGCTTACGTCTAGATAAGAGTTCGGCGTACCCTTCGAATTTGTCATATTTTCTCGTGAATAGACAATTTTAATATACGGAAAATTTCATGAACGATCTATATCGTACATTCTATTATGTATAATAAATAACATGTAATTTGTTAGTCTCCGAATATTTTTCTTTGTTTTTGTTTAATTTAATTCAAACGTTATACTTCTTCGGGTAGAATGTGAATTTTATATCCGTGTGTAAATTAGTACTTAATTTGTGAACTTAAAATTTAGTGGTGTTGGAATAATAACAGAAGTATAAAATTCTAATTCAAGTGCCTACATCTAAACTGTGTATGGATATTAAGTGAACGGTTTCATGAATTTTTAATAACGAGTCATTATTCTTTTTCATATTGTCACGTTGCTTAAAAAAAAGGTCTTACAGAAACTATTAGGTACTTAAATACTAAGGTAGATTGTGATTACCATAACAATAGCATTGCATCACAAGAATATTTATTTAGATTTTATGAATGCTCTACGATCTCTAGCCGATTTGTTTCTAATTTTATAAAGAAAAGTTACAAAACTCATGAACGAAAAAAAGTAACCCTTTCAATAATCGCCAGTTTAGCATTGGCAAAATTGTTTGCGGTCACAGATGGGTTTGTGGTCATGCCAACGCAGACAGATGGCACAATAAAAATCGAATGATTATTGTCATTGTTTTCGTGGGTTCTAGTGACTGAATAATTGAAGAATATATATTTTTTTCACTTCAATTTGTTTCCAGAAGGAATCAGTAGTAGTAGTAGTAGAAGGCGAATGAATTTCGCGATGTGTTCTTCTTGCGACCATTGTCAAACCCTATAATAACGAATAGTACTAATTGTCTAGTGTTGTATGTGGTCCTGTATTACTGCAGGTACCAGAGAAATGCTAGGACCAGAGAAATCTATCTACCCTCTTTCTAGTCCGTTTCTTAGTGCTACCACTGGAACTCGATAACTCGACCCAAAATATATACTGACGGTATCGACAGTTCCCAAATCGTAGTAGAAATCCGTTCAATAATGGTGTGTAGAAAGTAGATGTCCCCGAAAGTAAAAAAAAACGTAATAGATTTAATTTTGTCCGAATACATTTAGAGATTTTATTTTTATTGCCTAGATGGGTGGACGAGCTCACAGCTCACCTGGTGTTAAGTGGTTCCTGGAGCCCATAGACATCTGCAACGTAAATGCGCCACCCACCTTGAGATATAAGTTCTAAGGTCTCAGTATAGTTACAACGGCTGCCCCGCCCTTTAAACCGAAACGCATTATTACTTCACGGCAGAAAAAGGCAGGGCGGTGGTACCTACCCGTGCGGACTCACAAGACGTCCTACCACCGGAAATTAACCTAATACTTCTGTAAGGTGATGCAAGTAAATACTAGCATAACAATGAAAAGGTCACAGATAATTGGTCATCGCAATTGAAAAAATAGGAATTATACAATACAAGGGTATGTAACTATATAATATTCTAAATACGTACAGCTATCAACAAATATTCGTAAAATATTATATTATATTCCATCGAATTTCCGAGGTTCAATCAACGTTTACGCTCTTCAAGTGAACCCGTCTGTACCCGCTTGTGCCTGTTTAATAAAGTCCTTGAATGTACAAATTACAAAATGAAGTTCCTTGTTCGCGTGTAAACAGCGAATTGATCACTGCACAGCTGCGACACGAGCTTACGTGGTTTCATTCAAAGAGTATTCATTGTAGAATGCTAAAATAAATTATTAATCTGACCGGCAAAAACATTTTTCAACCAATTTTGTCTAATTTAAATATTACTGGAGCAGGTTCAATTACTTTACGCATCCTAGATTCTAATTAGGATACATAAGAAGATTTTAACGGTAAGCAGCGTCTTCGCTCTGCTCCTGGTATTGCTGACGTCTATGAGCGAATGTAACCACTCACCATCAGGTGGGCTGTAAGCTCGTCTGCTTTGACGGCATTAAAAAAAAAAAGAGTTAACTACTCAAATACAATTCTTTTTTTCTTTTTTTTACTGGAGCCCATAGACATCTATAACGTAAATGCGCCACCCACCTCGAGATATAAGTTCTAAGGTTGCAATATAGTTACAAAGGCTACCCCACCCTTCGAACACACGCATTACTGTTTCACGGCGGAAATAGGCAGGGTGGTGGTACCTACCCGTGCGGACTCACAAGAGATTCTACCACCAGTGACTTATTTCGATTCCAGCCATATTTATGTAGTTAATAAAGTTAAAGGAGTTTTTTGCTCTCCAGTGATTGTTTTGTGAATTGGTACCATCAAAAGTGAATCGAGCGTGGCACTATCTATAAATGGTATAGTGTACAAATCCATAATAGCGAAACATAGTGGCAGTGAAATATGGCGGGGAATAGTTAAAAAATCTCTCGTGAATTTTCTTAATGCTTGCAATTAGTATGTAATCATTCACAAAACTATAGGTATCGTAACAGTTAAAGTTATAAATTAAAGAAGGTAAATTACTACATAAATTGCTACTTATACGAATTTTTATGAAGCTTGAATTCATTCCGGTAAATAGTTGTTCAATCGATAAATTTTCATAAAGATAAATCGACAAACATTTTGCTAAAATAAACGTTTTCAGCGTAGAATTTATTATTTTTCTTAACAAGTACATACGTATTTAAAATATAATTTTAATACCGAACCATGGTCATTCCCATTGTAGTGAACTTTATTCAAGTGACCTGTTTAATTTGCACAGAAGTAATTCATAAAATATAAACACAACGCATTTAATGACTGCATTGTATATTTTATAGACCAGACGTGCATACATGAGTAACTGTCCAAAAATATGGCGCTAACATTTGTTCCGACAACAAAGAAAAGCTGAATCAATAAACACGAAGCAATTATTATCTACCATCGTAATTCTCGTGTTCTCAGTTTAACTCCGCGTCTTGTATGTATGTGCCTTACTAAAAATAAAAACTTTAATGGAGGGAGGACCAGTTCTCAGGCGCTGTGACCGCAGCTCGGCCAGTCAGTATGGCGTTAATTTCTTTTTACTCGTTTTTATCTCTGTACTTAGTGAGTCAACTAACTTGTTCATTACGTCTTTCGTTAAAGTGACACACGCTTTATCTGCCTAGTTAACCAAACTAACAATTAGGCTCGTAATGAACACGGCCGTGGCTGTCAGAATTGATTTAAGCTATATTTTTGGCCAACGATAACATTTCTTTGTTATTATTTAACTTGGGTTAAGGCTATCTGTGTTTTGTCGGTTGGTTTGTTGTAACTATACTTGAGACCTTAGAACCTTTATCCCAAGATGGGTGGCGTATTTACCGTAGATGTCTATGGACTCCAGTAACCACTAAACACCAGATGGGCTGTGAGCTCGTCCATCCATCTAAGCAATAAAAAAAAGTCTAGAATAGTAACACCCCATATAAACTCATAGGAGTCATAAAAGGCGACTTGAAGGACCGGAGTATGAGCAGCAGCGTTCTCTGAGTTTTTGTGCCAGGGTACTGCGATCGGAAATCTGCATTTACTGGTGGTAGGACGTTTGGTGAAATCATACGGATAGGTGCCACCATCGTGTCTATTTCCGCCAGTCATGCGTTCGGGTTGGAATAGCCGTTATGCAATACAATATATGAGATTTCATGTCTTAAGGTGGGTGGGAGGTATTCTCCTTGTGATGTCTATGAGCTTCAGTAGCTTCATTTGGTAAGACATTAGATCGCTCGCTTATACATGATATATATAAAAACGAATTGCTGTTCGTTAGTCTCGCTAAAACTCGAGAACGGCTGGACCGATTTGGCTAATTTTGGTCTTGAATTATTTGTGGGAGTCCAGAGAAGGTTTAAAAGGTAGATAAATATGAAAATACTCGGAATTAAATAAAAATAACAATTTTGTTTTTCCTTTGTTGTGTATCCCGTCGGACGGATTCCTTTTGTTTGTTTTAAGTATATTTTATACAAAAGTTTAGGTCTTTTATTTATAGATTGAGGGACTACGAAGTCTGCCGGGTCAGCTAGTACATGATAAAAATAATTAAACTTATAAGTATGATATACAATACTATCGTATTTATCTAAACCTAAGATCTATAATATCCAAAATAGGTAAAGAGATTTAACATAAACGTTAACTCCTCGATTATTTGCCCATAATTATATAATAGCTTAGATTCTGATTTTCGAACTAAAGGCCTTCCATTCCCAAGGTGTCTACATCAGACTAGCGGTGACACTAAAATATATAACACAAGCCAGTTCAAACAACATAAATTGATTCATATGTGCCGACCCACCTAATGGAGGGATCAAACATTTTACTTTTATTTGAACATTGCTTCTATTGCTAGGCAGTCATTATTTTTCATTTAAACACTAAGAACAGAAATTATATTATATAAAATATGTAGGTGATTGTTTAATTATAAATATTTAGGGTGCTCATAGCGGTTTTACAAACGTTAAGTTTGTAATTCAGATTTAATGAAAAATAAGTTGTATTTCTACAGAACAAAGAATTTATTTTATGCCTCTTTGGTCCATTAATCTACCAATATATTTGTAGGTATGTTTGTATATAAAATCATGAACTAACTGGTTCACATTCACTATGATAAAAACTGTCCAACTTTAATCCAGATTATAAACTGTCTTTTTGCAAAATTACATTTCCAAAGTCGTTTAGCTATTCTTGTACGGTTGAGTAACAAACATCCAAACAAACTTTTCCGTACGGTGTAATCTTTTGAGTTTACCTGGTTTGAGTTTGAGTTTACTGGTGGTAGGACCTCTTGTGAGTCCGCGCGGCTAGGTACCACCGCTCTGCCTATTTCTGCTGTGAAGCAGTAATGCGTTTCGGTTTGAAGGGTGGGGCAGCCGTTGTAACTATACTGAGACCTTAGAACTTATGTCTCAAGGTGGGTGGCGCATTTACGTTGTAGATGTCTATGGGCTCCAGTAACCACTTAACACCAGGTGGGCTGTGAGCTCGTCCACCCATCTAAGCAATAAAAAAAATCTAAGGTCTTAGATTTAAATTTTAAAATAAAAACACAAAGAGTTCGTGTCATGAAACTTAAAAACTAAAATTTTCCTGTTTCGTACTTATAATAAATGAGTAAAATGAATAAGATTAGGCTGTGCGCAAATGCTAACCGGCTGCGAGGTCAAATTCATGACTCAATTTCAACGTACTGAATTTTTCTAGTTTTTCCTTGCATTGCTCATCCAAAAATTATACTTATACCTAACTATTTGTATTTCTTTACACTGTGCCATTCAAAAACAAACTCTATCTTGAGTAGGTTTTATATTTTCGAGCATCGTAATTTTGTATTCTCAAGTACAAAAATTGCCATTTACTACATATCGTCGTCGTGGCCTAAAGGATAAGACGTCCGCTGCATTCGTATATAGCGATGCACCGGTTATCGAATCCCGCAGGCGGGTACCTATTTTTCTATTGAAATACGTACTTAACAAGTGTTCACGATTGACTTCCACGGTAAAGGAATAACATCGTGTAATAAAAATCAAACCCGCAAAATTATAATTTGCGTAATTACTGGTGGTAGGACCTCTTGTGAGTCCGCACGGGTAGGTACCACCGCCCTGCCTATTTCTGCCGTGAAGCAGTAATGCGTTTCGGTTTGAAGGACGGGGCAGCCGTTGTAACTATACTGAGACCTTAGAACTTATATCCCAAGGTGTGTGGCGCATTTACGTTGTAGATGTCTATGGGTTCCAGTAACCACTTAACATCAGGTGGGCTGTGAACTGAACTCGTCCACACATAAAGGCAATAAAAAAAATGAATTAATATGTAATAGTGTAATAATAATTTGTATCGATCATGTAATCATGAAAGTAGCTATTGAAACGTAATGGAATTTTCAAACCATTCTTATTAACACAGATATGCAGATTATTGATCCATTTGGTGTAAAGCGGTTACCCAAATTCAAAGACCCCACAACCTAAAAGCCACTCAATCTAGGCCTGCTTACTCCCGTATACAGCACATTGCTTTATTAAAGGTTGGATAAACTAAATAAGTAAGACGCCCAGTGTATGTACTTGCACGACTTGCATTAAGTGATGTGAATGTGCCGTGGTTCAAATTCTGCAAGCTACCGATATTTCTAAGTAAACACATACATTACTTTAACGATCAATAACATTGTGCTATAAAACGTAACTTGCAGTGGGTAACTGCGTTATAATTGATGATGATTAAGTATATAGTGAGCCCGAACCGCAAAACAATCATACTTAGTGGTCGCGCTACCAAATCTAATCGATTCCGAGTATTACCGAGACACCTCCCGAACAATATAGAAGATAACTAAGAAGGGACAAAAATGATTCTCGAAGCCACACGCCGAAACAAATCCTTTCGCAACCAACTCCAGTTGAAGGGAGATACCAAGCTAGTTGGACACCTGCGACATTGGGTTATTCAAGAAAAGAGCATATTCTTACCTGAAGGGTAGGTAACGCACTGGCGTAAACGCTGGTGACCGTGGGCGGCGGTGAATCACTTACCATCAGGTGACCCGTCTTGCTCGTTTGCCTCTAAGCTGTTGTTATAAAAAAAAAAAAACACCGTTCTACCACCGATCAAAGCTTCGGGAGAGCGGGAAGCGTCATTATTAGCGTCAAGTGTCAAGAACTATACTTGAGACCTTAGAACTTATATCTCAAGGTGGGGACACATTTACGTTGTGGATGTCTATGGGCTCCAGTAACCACTTAACATCAGGAGGGCTGTGAGCTCGTCCAACCTAATAAGATATTAAAAAAAAAAGAATAATGGCCAACATATTTCCAATTGTGCTCCACATTCACGCTAACATTTTGATAATTATTATTTGGCTTTCAAGATATACATTTTGTCCATTAGTTCAATTTTCGTGCCACACAGAATGTAGCAGTTACAAATACCTGGATGACATAATAAAACGTGCATATTTGTGGAGCAAACAGGCTTAACGTTATGAAATGGTATGTGGTGACTAAATAGTGGCAGGGCAGCACCTGTGTCACTTCATTTCTCTCTTTGTACCTTTATAATACGGTTCGTTAAATCTACTATTTAAATTTAATTTTCATACGATAGTATTCATAAAGTTCTTACCGAATTTGTGCATCAGGGATCGAAACAAAACAAAACGATACGAGGATTTATTTAATGAATAGTTTTTATTATTATACAAAACGTATTTGAATTAGTCTAAGCGCTAAAGTAATTCAACAAAATTTAAAGTATGTTATCGAGCTACATGTTACATACAATATAGGATAATTATAATTTTGTACGGTACGTGTACAGCTGTTTACTTTGCCTTCTTAATGCATTTATTATTCTTTATTCTATTTAATTAATAAAATGCATAACGTCAAGACCATATTTTCCGTATGTACATATATAATATGTATGTGTAAAATGGAATGAGAACAATACGGATATTTGTTCAAGTGTATGTACTATTTATATTTGCTCTTACACTCACGTATCGCGTTGTGCCGCAGCGAAGACAACAATGATATTATAGAAAACTCGCACCACCGCACCTAGTTCGTGTATGTATCATGAATGGCAGCCCGTCAACCTTTAATCAACCATAACCCGTCATTTCATTTCTTAAAAACAAATAAAACAATAAAGAGGCGATGAAATTCGTTGAAAAAAATAATAATATGGTGCGTGTGTGTGTGTGTTAGTGTTCACACAAAAATAACCAAGAAAATTTAAAAGTACAAGTCAATCTTGATTTAAAATTGGAACGAAAAATAATTTAATTAATACTCAATGGAAATAAAAAGAGTTTATCAATAAAACCCAAAAAGTGCTCATGAAAATTATTACCACCTACATTATCATCGTAGATAACGGATGTTTGCATTTTTGATAGATTTCTAGCTGATGACAGAAATATCCCGTGAGTCAGTGCCGCATGATTTTGTTTCATTAAGCACTATAAGTACTTCGGTGATTTAATATCATTTTGAGCCATTGTGTCGTTTTGTATCGTGCGTTCGATAAACTTTGTTTATAGCTAAATGTGCGATACAGCGTACATTGACCTGGCTCTCTGAAATAGTACTGTGCCGATAGGGTTGCCGTGGGTGTTATTTAATGCTTGAATTTATAGGTTTCACAATTTTGTTCCCGTGAGAAAAGTCCATTAGAAATGCATGTGGAAAAATGTTTCTTGGAAGCACACTAGGGATGAACGCGGTGGTTTCTAGACAGCAAGAGCAAGCCCTTCTCCGATACGCAGATACTCAATTAGATCGCTTCGATATATGTATATCTTCAAGATATACAAAACGATATCTTTACGAAGTCTATAAAAAAAAAGATCAGTAAATTCTGTCCGTACATCCTCATCTCTCTGTTTCACATACTAACTATAACAACTTTATTTGATAATTTCAAAATGTTGCCAATCATTTGTATTCATATTATATTATTAAATTTTTCGTAAGCCGATGGTGCAGTTACGTTATCAGTCAACGTAATAAACAGATATGGTTTTATCTTTGACAACCATTTCGTAAGTTAACAACATGGTTCTAAGTCAGTGTGCAACACTATTAGTTGCGATAAACGAACGAATTAGATTGCATTGTGAAATAATACTGTGACAAAATCGGATAATATTTACGGATTCACGGTTTAAAATACCATTACCTAATGGTCGTAATAAAAAAAATATATCGCGCCTATAAATAATGAGTTTTGAAATATTTTATGAAATGATATACCTACTGTAAAATTTGAACACAATCACTAACACTGCAAATGAATATACATCTTATGCATTATAATTCCTTATATAATTCCGCTTTTTCTTATTAATAGAGAATTAACAAAGAGAATATTTTTAAACAAAACATATTGATAACGCTATAGATCGTCTATAGGTAATAGACAAAAAAAAAAACACAATAAGAAATGATACTTAAGCCGTTTTTTCTTTGTCAAGTTTATTATCAAGTGGAACGTCACATTCAACAATTCTAGACTTTTTTGCTGTATTAAAATTGTCGGAAACTTACACATACACATACAAAACAAGTGCGCCAAGACTTCGAATGCCAGATATCTTTAATGTGGTTCGCCTGGGACGGGAGATCGAACCTGGCACAATAGTGGGTAGACACTAATCACAGACTGACGAGGCAATCTTAAATCATACGTGCAGGTTAAGTTGTCAAATGAGTTCCAAATTTTGAAGATTCACATCTTTTAAGTGAAATAAATCAGGCATTATAACTCGGTATTTCGATGTTCCATTATAACTACTGAACCATGTATCCGATTGACTTGAAACTTTGTATCCATGTAGAAAATACATGTAATTAATGGATAGGCTAATATTTATATGAGTGTTGGACTCCCTACACCAGCTGCGGGGGCGTTAATGATGAGAATCTTTGAGAAATAATAATGTTAATTTTAATAAATTTTAATGCCCAGTGAAACGGACGGGTACAGCTAATAGTATAATAATTTTGCTTGCTATATTGTTTTACAGTGTGCTGCAATTTTTGCATCATAATTTCTATATGTCCCGAGAATTTGGTGAGCCATTGCTGAGCTCCATGTCAGTTTAAATTTCGAGAGACTGGACTGACTGTAGGTTATCTCACTTGACCCAGTCCTTGTAAATGCGTTCACCACGGTACGATTCTTTGAAGCGTCTGTATTTTTTTATTGTTCAATTTTAGTTTGTAACAATGTTGCAATGTTCAAATTTACGTTTTGATAAGCCTTTGTTAGACTCATTAAATTTTAGTTATTACAGGAAATAATATATGTACATACATACATGTACATAATTTACAAAAGTAAAACAAAAGTTATTATTGTTGTAATTAGAACATATAAGTTTAATTAAGCTTCGTTCCATAATGATTTAGAGTACCTACATAGTAATTTATTTAATTTTAGAAATATGTTTTATACCTACAAACAAGAAATACCACGAAGAAAAATGGTTGCTTTTTTTTTTTTTTTTCCTTACCTATTCGCTGGTAGCCTAAGGAGCTGGATGTTGTGGATGTCTATGGGCTCCAGTAACCACTTAACACCAGGTGGGCTGTGAGCTCGTCCACCCATCTAAGCAATAAAAAAGAGCTATTCTAGATACGCTCGGACGGGTAAGTGAGCTCACGGGTTCAACCTGAAAGAATTTGTTAACACTAGTCGTACCAAGAACAGTGCTTCGCAGAATCTACCACCGGATCTGAATCGCCACTCACTGAGAAGATCCGGCGAGAAACTCTGCGGGCTGTGTATTTTTTATTTTCCTACCTATGCTGGTAGCTTTGATAGGCTATTCCAGCGTAACCTTAACTAGTAGGTGAGCTTACGGGGCTCAAACCTGACGACGTTGCTAACACGAACCCTAGTAAGAGCCGTACTTCGCAGAATCTACCACCGGATCGGAAACGCGACCCACTGAGAAGATCCGGCGAGAAACTCAGTGGGCTGTGTCTGAGGGTTAATTTACTCGTCGAGCCCTTCGTCGCAAGCGACGGGTTCGACGAGAACGGTGACCGGTGCTTGAGGTACCTTAAAGCACCGTTAGTGGATCGGGAGGATCCGAGATGACGTGTTTTGAGCGACGTCGACTGCTTTCCATTCTTTCCGCAGGATCGGGAATGGGTATGAGTTAGTTCGCTCGTCTAACTTTTCGTCGTAATCGACGACTTCGACGAGGATTTTTTAATTATCTTGGGATCATGTGTAAATATGTTGATGGAGTCCGTTCACGTTACAACGTGCAATGTAAAGCCTCAATTGAGTACGAAAAATACTTCTCATGACGATCAAACCGAACTTCGTAAAATACCTAGGATTTTGATGTCTAACACGCCCTACCAGTACTCTAAGTAGCTATTAGAAGCATAGCTGCTAAGTAAGAAGAAGTGAGAGTTTTTCTAATACAAGCGAATTATTGGGATACTGTTTTAGTTCCTGCTGGTCAAGGTTGATTGTCGTTAGATCGAATTGCGGTGTGACTTATATTTGAGAAAAAAACTAAAGTAAAAATAATACCACTGAGGTGTACAATATGTAAAAGCTATATGCATATATTGTCATATTAACTTTCAGATTAACAGCGAAATATAATCATGTAATTTCTGAATATGTATAAGATCCTAGGGTGTGTTAGGAAGATCAGCAGGAGCAGACGGAGAGTGGAATGAGCATGCTATTTCTATAAACAATACCTACTCGTGCGGAGCCAACTTAGCATCATAAGTTCATAGGCTTCGCGCCGGTTGCTTGCATCAGAAAGGGTAGCGACTATCTATAGAGCTATCTTTAAATGAAACTCGACCTTTTTTTTCCCTACCTATGCTGATAGCCTTGAGAGGCTATTTCAGCTTCGCCCTAACAGGTAGGTGAGCTCACGAGGCTCAAATCGGAGTGTTGCTAACACTGGCCCTAGCAAGAGCAGTGCTTCGCAAATCTGTTGGTAGATTTTGGATCGGAAACGCGACCCACTGAGAAGATCCGGCGAGAAACTCAGTGGGCTGTGTCTATGGGTTAATTCGCTCATCGAGCCCTTCGTCGCAAGTGACGGGTTCGACGAGGACGGTGACCGTTGCTTGTGGTACCTAAAAGCACCGTTGATGGATCGGGAGGATCCGTAATGACATATTTTGGGGCGACGTCGACTATTTACCATTCGGTCTACAGGATCGGGTATGTAATTTCCAGCGGCCACGACAAGATGGTTCACATGTCGTGCCGCCTTCTAAAAAGTGAACTAGACCACTGCTGCAAAGGTTGTATGACCGTTAGTAATGCCCGAAGATGTATTGAGGTACTACGACTTTTGGTATTACTCACTGGGTTGACCACGATTTGATATTTAATTTATATTTGATACGCACCGTCGCAATGTAGAAAAGTAACGATTTTTTTTTTGGAATTCATTACCTATTTTGCAATTGCTCGTTGTTGAAATAGGTTTTAACTTTTTCGTAAGAATTTATGAAGTTTATAGGTAACGTGTAGCACCTCAAGACGTTTACGGTGTTGTTATGAGAATTAACCATGTACTTTTAGGTTAGGAATATTGTGTTCTTTTTTTTTTAAATAATAAATTAACCATCAGTTCAAGCCATATCAGTAAGGAAACAAAGAAGGCTTATTCGAGAGCATTATGCTAGTAATGAATTTACATTTTCCGAGACCGACTTTATAAACTTTTGTTTTGTTACCTCAACTTCATTAACACTTGGGTAAGCATATATGTTAGTATTTGGAAGTCAGCAAGGTTTTGTAATGAACCAGTGTGTTGATTTAGAGTGTGGTGTCGCTTGTAGAATATAAAATGAAATTCAAAATGTCTTAGTTATAGTTTTTGTAAAAATAAATGTAACAATTAATTAACTATTAAAAATTAATTAGTAAACCAGTAAATTATTATCTCTATAACAAAATCATTGAACAAGTTTGTCTGTGCCTGCACGCTTATTTTATTAATGGCGAAAGAAATTTGGATGCTGTCTCAGCGATATTATTATGTTAGATACAGTATTAGATAATAGTTTGAGGTAGAATTTAGTAAAATAAAACACTTTATTAAATTTATTTCTAAACATTTACACAAAATATCATTTTAATAACCTAAAAGTAAATATTATTATCCGTAAAACGATAGTATTATATATTAGTACTAGCGACCCGCCCTCGCTTCGCTTCGGAAACATTAAAACACACATGAAACCAAAAATATAAAATAAAAAAAAAATTAAAAAAAAAGTAGCCTATGTTCATCAGGGACAATGTCGGCTTCTAATGGAAAAAGAATTTTTCAAATCGGTCCAGTAGTTTCGGAGCCTATTCGAAACAAACAAACAAACAAACAAATCTTTCCTCTTTATAATATTACTTAGTATAGATATAGATATAGATTATATTATAGATAGTAGATTTAGTAAAATTATAAGTTAATTGAAAATTAAATCGAGGGGTGAAAGGCTATGTGGTTTAAGCGACATTTCGGTTAATCTATATATTAATACGTGAAGCAAAAACTTTGTATCCCTTTTTACGAAAATTGCGCGGACGGAAGAGTATAAAATTTTCCACACTTATAGAGAAAATAGAGAAGAAGTGCACAATGCTAATAATTTTTTTAAATAATGCATAAAAGATACATACATTAAATCAATAACGAATACATTACACACACTACATACCATGTATTTGATGCACACACGCATGCATACCATTTATTGTCAAACTTTTGTTCTTGACGTCTGTGGTCAAATGGGGAATAGATTAAATATTGTTTGTCTTTATTAATATATTAATAATAATAATTTTTATAGTGTAGCCCGAAATTTGTGATTATAGAAGTATAAAGTACAATCATAATAGTGTACAAACTTATTATAGGTACAATTCCAATGAATTAAAGTCGAATTTCGACTACTGCGGGACCTCTAGTAACTTTAAATGGCAAAGTTGCAGAATAGGAAATAATAGGTATATTGCAATTTTAAAGTATGTATCAAAACGCGTGCTGACTCTCGTATTAATAATCAAATGAACACGATAATTTACGACAGCTATCATTCGTAATTAATAGCGAGACTGGGGTTAAGGTAAGTTTCAAGGAGCGAACAATGAACTACGCTCTGTTTTATTGCGTTTGTTTACTTTATACCGTGAGTGAGTTGTTTATCACAATAATTTGTGGCTCCACATGCTGCTAAATGTGTTTCTGTTATCCAGCACAGTACATAGCAATGTTGTTTTATAATTACTGCGCAATTCGCTCGATTGCTATTCTGGTGACGTCAGGCGATCTCGATGATAAATGTAGGACAAATTTAGCCTGTCTCATGCGTTGTATTAGCGTTCTCAGGTTTTAGTTTGTTCAAATTGATATCTTCCGTCATCGAGAAATGTTGAAAGCTCTACAAGCGTGATGAACGTAGCGTCTTCAGTATATTCTGGCAGACGTTTCTGTTAGGAGAACATAATGTACAAATACATCTGCACACGTATAAATGCAAACAAACATTAAGTGAGTTTTTACGTGTATTCTTAAACATTTTCATAATGGTAGCCGTAGGTATGTACAAACCGTATTAACCATGGTAAGTCGATGCTGTGTGCATGACCGATAGGCGGGTCAGTGACCTCCCGTTATCAGCATACCTACGTGCGTCTCTGTAGTGCATTCAATCTTGTTTTATATTCTGGCTAGGTAATCGTAATTAATCTTTCTTGACTTGATCAATGAGAAACCTCTCTTCGTGATTTATGAATTTTAAACACACTGAGTAATGTAAACTATTCGCTGATTACATACCTACTCGTGTTTGAAATTTTGCATCAGTTAAATAAAATATTTCACTATCGGTCATTGATCTTTAGTTCAGTGTGTTCTATGTGTGTTTTGAGCGCTATGACATGTCCTTCTGCAAACGAGGCTTGTGGAGAGTATTAAACGGTAGGCAGCGTCTTGGCTCTGCCCCTGGCATTGCTGACGTCCACGAGCGAGGGTAACCACTCACCATCAGGTGGGCCGTATGCTTGTCTGCTTATACGGCATAAAAAAAAACAAACGTGTGGCACTCGGGAACTGCCGCGGTAAAGCTATTGCATAGCCTTTTTTTATCAACTTATGCAATTATAATTAGACAATGATAATTTAATATTAAAACAATAATAAAACAAGACCACGCTATATTAAAAATTAATAAAAGCAAAACATTAACTGTCCACACTCATAAGCTAGACCGCGCGAGAGAGAGATGGGCAGACTTTTCATGATGCGCATGCAGTGTGAAGTCACGCCACGCGATTATTCACAAACACTACACAAGCGCAACGTGTGAATGTGTTGAACGCGAGCTACATGGTAGGCGGAGTGACAGGTGTTAGGTTTTTTTCGTTACGGAATTTCATGATTCGGTCGCCGCGCTCAAGGCCCGCGATAAAAGCTATGCAATAGCTTAAAATGTTTTTTTGGTCTTTGTACGCAGACGAGCGTATGTCTCAGCTGATGGTGAGTGGTTACCTTCGTTCATGGACGTCAGCAATACCGGGTGTACAGCAAAGTAACTGCCTACCGCTGAGTAGTAAGCCTCGTTTGAAGAAGCACATGGCATAGTGCTCGGGATGTTTCCTCATAGATGGGAGTTCATTCCAGAGCCGATTGGTACGTGACAAAAAAGGTATCTGGAAACGCACTGTCAATGAACGCAGCGGTTCCAGATAGAGTAACAGATGTGATCATATGTATCTGGAGCTAGAACATAGTAACTTAGTTTAGGTATGAATTTTTATATATTTAATATAATTTAAAATAATATGACACGTATCAAAAGAAAGGAACAAAATGTTATAATGTACTTGCTTTATAGCCATAGTTATAATGGAGAACATATTATCTAGGTAACCATTTTATTTAGAATATTGTATTTAGTATTTATTTTAAGGTTGCGTATAAAAATTTGTACTTTGGTCCAGAGGCGGTTCTGATATGACACAAAAAAAAACGAATCATTAGAATATTTAAATACATCGAAGCATACAAAGTCAACGACCCCAAACAAATTTTCTTTGTAAAATGAGAATCAAACATATTATTATATGTAAGTACGACATAAGAACACGTAGAAACCATGTTACAGTAGCTACGGTCATTAGACCAATGAGGCGTTCGTGTTGACAATATGTGCGATTTGCAAGTTTTCTTTCAAGGTTGGGTTCGCAGACCTATCTCAATGACAGTAAAACATGTAGGTACATAAGTATATTTTTCAGATTGTGATTAATACAAACTTTGTGGTCGTAGACCTTTTCTTATGATATTTATTGGCTCATCTCAGTTCATACGTTGCATTTCTTTTATATCGTGTAGTCGATTTTTTTTGGTGTTTTAGAAAAGGCAATCTGGTACGGCTTAGCACCGTATTCACGCGGATGAGTTTCGAGTTCTTTGGACACATTTTCAGAAACAGAGACAATTTAAGAAAGCTACTTGTAACAGCCAAGATATGCGGTAGAATGCTAGAAACGCTGTATTCTCAACTCTCATTTCACGATGCCATCCACGCAGCTGAGGATAAGCTGGCGAAGATAGTCCAAGAGAAAGTTGCACAGAGGCCACGACCCTCAGCATCGAAGATTATCAGATTATATAATAGAGGGTAATTTGAGAAAAACTCTTAGAGGGTAATTTGAGAAAAAAGCTCTTATGGACTCCATTACCTATAGTTTTTCAACAACGTCGTGGCCTAAAAGAAACGATGCCTGGTGTATTCGTATTCAATGATGTAACTTTGCTGACGCCCAAATCCCGTAAACTTATCTATTTTAACGGAAATATATACTTAATTAGCACTTAATTAGCAATTACTTAATTACTTATAAGCACAATAACAATCAATTCGCGAAATAAAAATCAAACCCCCAAAAAATATAAATTTTGGGTAATTACTAGTGGTAGAACTTACTGCCACACGGTCATGTGTCATTTTGCCTACTTCTGCCACTAAGTTCTCGTTTGAAGGGTGGAATAGCAGTATACTATAGAATTGGAACATTGACCTCAAGATTCAAGGCAGTTTTTTATTATTGACAATTGATTATTATTATTTTTTTAACAAAATCGCAGTTACTGAGATCTTCATCTCTTTTTCAACTATACATTAGCGTTGTGGTGTCTGTGAACTCTAAGTACCGCTTACCGTCAGGTGGACCGGAAGTTCATCTACTGATCTACAGCTACAAGCTAGCAAATAAAATATACACATAACCAAATATTTAACTTTGATCCAGTGGGTCCCAACAGCAAAATCAAATAAAATAATAACAACATATGACTGTAGAATATATTGAGACTAAGTCGTGTGGGAATCCCACTAGGTGGAAAATGGACAAGACTCACAGACACAGCCCACTGAGTTTCTCGCCGGATCTTCTCAATGAGTCGCGTTTTCGATCCGGTGGTAGATTCTACGAAGCACGGCACTTGCTAGGGTTCGTGTTAGCAACGTTGTCAGGTTTGAGCCCCGTGAGCTCACCTACTAGTTATGGTTACGCTGAAATAGCCTCTCAAGGCTATCAGCATAGGTAGGAAAAAAAAGAGACAAGAAAAATAAAATACACTACATACATACTTACATAAAATATAAAATTCGTATCACAGATATTTGATCAAGTGTCGGCTTATCAACAGACCCTGCTGTACCGAACTGAATGAAGTCATTGTCGGTTAACCCCGCAGCGACAACCCTACCGGATGCCAGCAAAGATCACAATATAACGATCACTTTGTATTAAGCTTTAGGTTAGGTTTCGACATAACCGAAAACTCATACTTATAATATGTACCACGCGATAACTTGAGCATGGCGATGTCCTCGTACTTTACGAACAAAAGTGTTAATCCCAGTTTACTTTTACTAAAATCTTAAATGCTGTTATAATAGCAACTAATAGTGTTCAAGGAAATGCTTTTGACACAGTGTTATAATGTTTCATTTGTTTTTTTAACAATTAATCTTAGTTTATTTCAATTTTTCTAACAATTAACTTCCTTGGCTAATTAGACTCCCTTGGATCCACCCTCGGTCTTTTTAGGCTCTTCAAGCAACGGTCATCGTCCTCGTTACGATACTAACACTTAAACACAACCCATTCTTTTCAGTGGGTCGAGATTCCGATCCGGTGGTAGATTCTACAAAGCGCTGCTCTTGCTAGGGCCAGTGTGAGCACATTCTCTCAGGTTGAACCCCGTAAACGCATCTACCAATCAAAGCGTGGCTGGAGTAACCCCTTAGGTTACCAGATAATAGGTATCTGGGGATAAAATAATACCCACTAAAGTAGAACAACGTAACGTTCTTCTATTTCATATAATAATATATATTTCACAAAATAATAATATATGAAATCTTGAGACATGATGTCGACCTCAGTTGTGTATTCTGACACTTTAAACCAAGCTTCACCGAACTTGTAGGCGAGCTCATGGGGCTTAGCCTTGAAGACTTTGCCAGAAGCTGCCCTAGAAAAGAGCGGTGCTCGCTGCCTCTACCGTCGGATCGGTATTGCATGGAAAAACGACACAACAATATCAATAATGAAAGGTAGGTATTAAATTATTAGGAATGATATAAATAACATACATTTGTAGTAGGTAGCTTTTGTTAAATTGCAATTACAAAAAAAGGTTTATAAGCTTATCGTTAATACATACAAGAATAAGTAAATAGAAAAATAATTAACAGTTTTATCAATCAACTTCACTGAAGCTCACTGTTTGTGTTCCCGCCAAAACGCTTTGACATCACTTGACATTTATTTAGACATTTTTTATTTGATTAGTGATTGTACGTGTAATGGGAACAAGCCCATACAGCCAAATCTTTTTCTAATTTTCAGAATAGCCTGGAATGAATCAAAATGAATGAATTTCTTTTATGAAAATTTAAAGAGGACAAAATTAATAGGATTCATCTTAAAAGCAAAGGAAATCGAGTGAAATAAATAAAATAAATGAGAAATTATGTGATAGGGTTTATTCTCATCACTCATTCCCACCGCTGTAATTTCACCCTTTTACTCGTAGTCTAAATTTACAATGGCGCGAACACTCTCGACGATACCTGAATCAAATTACTCCGGATAAAAACATATTTGCGATATTTCTACAAACAAAAATAAGCGTCTGAGACCTAGAAATTTAAATTCACTTCCGAGACATTTCACATTAGGTGTTGGATGAGATGAAATGAAATATCCTCTCCGTATAATGGTTCGAGTTTATCGAGCTTAACGGAGTTTTAGAAGAGCCCGAAAAATCCAGCTTAACAATTTATTGACAGGTATTGTATTAATTTATTTGTAATTCTAAGTAATTGTATTATATTTCCTCTCATACCTGTTGATGTGATGGTGTTGTCTCATTTCAATTCATCTACTTTCATTTCATTTCATTCTAAACAATTTCATTACGGTCCATGTTACTTTTTGTGTAATAGACGTGGATTCGATTTTTTGTACAAAAGTTTTGTTGTGTTCCCTTTGCCTCTCCGTTCCGCAGACAAACCAAAATATAAATTCAATTAAAATATGTAGGTACTTATCTAATAATATGTTTAAATTTATATGTATGTACCAAAACCAAAACAAGTTCAGCTTTACCGACAAATGGAATTAATATTATCAATTCAAGGTCAGAACATTTGTATTTTAATCAGTTGGCTTTGCCCCCTGCCCGCCTACAAGTCGCTCAGTGATTGAGTCCGATAATCAATAAATTAAATCATGGCATCGGCGATCTTAAAGTTATTAAAATCTGAAGTAAGTTTGTCATATTAATACATAATAATATCTACAAAATTATTGAAGTGTTTATTTCGTTACACTAAATAACTTTCATCACATCAATGAACTTAGTTCTTGTTCAGTGTGCTTTTGAACAATGTGAGGTTCTAAGACTTACCTACATAAATTTTTAAACAAATCTCATGTTGACAAATAACATCTCTTTTGTATTATTCATGTGA